>NC_070598.1:5638503-5719216 GCF_027409825.1 Scomber japonicus | reverse complement strand
GTCTACATATCAAATCCCGCCTACCTGTCCACATTGTTTCTGCATGAGACATTAAGAGTCTGTTAAGTGTTTTGTTGTTGTTGTCTCCGAGACTGAAGCTGAAGATTTTAAAAATAGCTTGCAGGAAGAAAAAAAGATTTGCACATTTTTCTATTAAATTTCTTTTTTTTTTTTTTTTTTTTTTTTTTGGTGCATGTTCCAGAGTTACTCAACATTATCATTCAAAAGCAGATTTTTCTACTCCAGCAGGAATTAAACTTGCACAGTCAATAAAAAAATGACATAAGTAGCTGGATGAAGAATAAAAGAAAAAAGAGAGAGAGAATATAAAAAGAGAGAAGTTCAAAATCCTCCCCAGACGTTTCCAAATCCGCACATCTGTCGTTTCGCTGTCTAGAGTTGGCGAGATTGTCAGTTTCTCAAAGTCCCCCTTTCTAATGTTATTCAAATCAATTCACTTTTATTTATATAGCACTAAATCACAGAAAAAGTTATCTCAGGGCGCTTCCCACACAGAACAGGTCAAGACCGTGCTCTTTAATTTAATGTAAAGGGACCCGACACTCCCTCAAGAGCAAGCACTTGGCGAGCAAATTGAATCTAATTATGAGATAAACGCAGCGCGAAGGATATCATTACCGACGTCCACGTGAATATTAAAGTCACCTACTGTAATTACTTTATCCGAGCTAAGGACTAAGTTTGATAAAAAACTCTGAGAGGTTAGATAAAAATTCAGTGTGCAGGCCAGGAGAGTGATAACGTCGGAAACATGTGGGTTGAGTTTGGCAAGTTTGAATAATACAGATCATTTAAAGGGAAGGTTCACAATTTTTCTACTTTGCCTTAAAACAAAAGCCTTAACCTTCCTGTCGTCCTCCTGGGTCAAATTGACCCGTCTGTTTTGACTCTTCCTTCCTTCCTTCCTTCCTTTAATCTGTCCTTCCTTCCTTTCCTTCTTTCCTATGTCCTTCTTTCCTCCCTTCCTCTTTCCCTTTCTGCCTCCCTCCTTCATTCCTTCCTTCCTTCCTTCTCTTTCCTTTCCTCCCATCCGTCCTCCTTCTTTTCCTTCCTCCCTTCCTTCCTTCCTTCTCTTTCCTTTCCTCCCTTCCATCCTCCTTCCTTTCCTCCCTTCCTCCTTTCTTCCATCCTTCCTTCCTTCCTTTAATCTGCCCTTCCTTCCTTCCTTCTTTCCTTCCTTTCCTTTCCTTCCTCCCTTCCTCCCTTCCTATGTCCTTTTTTCCTCCCTTCCTCTTTTCCCTTTCTGCCTCCCTCCCTCCTTCCTTCCTTCCGTCTTTCCTTCCTTCTCTTTGCTTTCCTCCCATCTGTCCTCCTTCTTTTCCTTCCTCCCTTCCTTCCTTCTTTCCTTTCCTCCCTTCCATCCTCCTTCTTTTCCTTCCTCCCTTCTTTCTTTCCTTTCCTCCCTTCCGTCCTCCTTCTTTTCCTTCCTCCCTTCCTTCTTGCCTCCCTTCCTTCCTTCTTCCTCCCTTCCCTTCCTTGACTTGAGGACAACAGGAGGGTTAAAGCAGTTTTTTCTTGTTATAATAATTCCTCCTGTTCATACTGACCCTTCATAAAGCACGTACAATGTTAGCGATCGGGGACAAAATCCACATTCCTCCTCCTTTCTGTGCAAAATAATCCATTTAAAACTTTATCTGAAGCCCATGTGAAGCTTCAGCCAGCTGATATCTTTCAACATTACAGTCTTTTCAGTGCCAAAGCCCTTCTTTTTGTTGCTATACTTCCACCACAGCTCAACAGGGGAAATCAAAATTTAAATGCATTTTTGTACTGAATGACTGTGTGGACAGGCTGTGGATTTTGGCTCCCATTCACTTACATTGAAAGCACATTTAAATGGGATCTTTTAGCGAGAATGAACAGGGGGAGATGATTACAGCGAGAAAAACCTCTTTTAGTCTTCATATGGGCATCTGACTGTTGTTGTTTTAAAACAGACTTGATAAATTTGGGCCTCTGGATTTGCTTCTTCAAATAGGTTGTCTAGTTGGAAAAACAGCCACACTGAGAAGAGCTTTGAATGTGGATGTCGTCTTCTTGCATCAGAGCCTCATGCTGTATGGAAACAGATGAAAGGCAACAGCATGAGATCAATGAAGCTGTACAGGTCGTTGTAACGTAGACTTATCAAAATAACAACTCTACTAAAGTCTGTGTAAAGTAAGAATAAATATGTGTTCTGAGTTTGACATACCACAGAAAAGTGTGTTGTTAACCACCCTGCCAAATTTGTATGATTAAAAAAAATCGCCAAATATGTGAAATTAGGCTTCAAAGTTGCGTAAAACTCAGTCTCTTTCTCTGCTCCCAAACGCTGTGGGCGTGGCGGCCGAGTTCACTGAAACCCCGCCCCCTACTAAATGTCACCTGTCAATCAAAGTCACCACCTCTACCAGAATGGACACTACGTTTGAGAGCTTTCTGCTGCTAACTCAGCTGCTAGCTTGGCGGCTAGCTCGGCCGCTAGCTCAGCTAACTGTAGACTGTAGTAGTAGTAGTCTGCGCTGAATATATTTATACCTCTACAGCAGCAGGGGCGGGTTTATGCCAATTTTTCAGACCCGCCCACTAAATCCTGAACACAGAAATCTTGAAACACAGTTTGTGAAGCCTAGCTCCACAATTCAAATCTAAATTGTTGAAATGCTTTTTAGAAATACATTTATGACCTATTTAATGTGTTTAGAAAAAAATGTCTGAATTCACTTTACACCGTCTTTAAATCTACATTTTCATTCCATCAACAGATAACAAATGAAGTTAACCGCTCCTGGCAACCACGGCTCCTGTGTCGACCGAAAACGATGCTGACAGGACTTATATGTCACTAACACCTCCTTCCCTCAGAGAGAAAACCACCAACACAAACACAATGTCTGACTGGATGATGACAGGTAAACAAAGTGAAATTCAATCTGATTATCAGGCTAGAAAATCTCTCATTCTTCTTCTTTGTTTGCTCTTAAAATAGTCGGCAAAAAGCTGCATTACAGGTTTCCATACAAAAGGACATGACCTCTGTGTGTCTTCAATGGTAGCTACGACCCCAGATTATTGGCTCAGGGTGGAGGCTTTCTATTCACCGGCTCCATATTTAATTCATCAGCCACTTTGCTGATTGACGGCTGCCGAGGCGCACTCTTAATTCAACCGAGGCTCCTGCACCAGAGAGGAAAACCTGCTTTGCTTTTCAGCCTCCTGAGCCGCATAAATAACAACAACACAACGCAGACAGATTCAGACTCTGAATGCAAATTGTGTCGTGCCTGCCGAACGGAGACAACAAAACCCACAATTTGGATGTTATTTCAGTTGAGAGGAGGAGGAGGAGGAGGAGGAGGAGGAGGGCTTTAGGTAAATGATAAGGCCCCATGCAAAGACACCAGACTTTCACACAACTCAGGATTTCTTATCTATCTGCTCATATCTGATGTGAATATTTTACTCGGGGGTTGTATTTCTGATTTCTGTGCTGCATCTTCTTTCTAAGATTGCAGAGAAATGATTTGCATTAATTGACAGATTACCACATGAGCTGTGAGTGCTGCACTTTGTTTTCAAGTGTTGAAACAAGCGTCTAAGTTATAAAATTCCTGGAGTCATTTTCTCATTGCTTCACTGATTTATTACAAGGAGGCTGTGAGTTATGGATGAAAGATATACTATCACACAATGCTATCACTTTTAGCAAGATGATTTCAGCCTTTAAATGCATGTCCAAACAGCCTTGAAATAAAAATGCATAGTTTACCTTTCATGCCAAATTCCTATAAACAGAATTAGGTCAAATAGATTTAAACAAAGTTAACACCTCACATGTAAAGCTTTCTTAATTCTTCCAGGAAGCAGATTTAAGTCAATATATAAAGAGCTTGTTTTTTTCCCCCCTTAATAGTCCAAATAGTCACAAAACATGAAACTAGCTAATTTAAGATGATATAAAACAGAGAAGAGAAGCTAACTTTCACATTAAAGACACTAAAACTAGCATTTAGCATTTAGCATTTAATGCCAAATTCCTATAAACAGAATTAGGTCAAATGCATTTAACACCTCACATGTAAAACTTTCCTAATCCTTCCAGGAACCAGATGTAAGTCAATATAAAGAGCTTGTTTTTTCCCTTAATAGTCACAAAACATTAAGCTAGCTAATTTAAGATTATACAAAACAGAGAAGAGAAGCTAACTTTCACATTAAAGAAACTAAAACTAGCCAACATTTGACATTTTTCTCTTTAAAAATAGCTTTATCAAATATAAAAAAAACATTGTCAATGAATTTTATGTTGATTGAATCATTGCTAAAATGATGAATATCCATTTTGCATTGTCCATTAACATAAAATAAATGGCCTTCATAATGCTTTTTTTATGTGCATATTTGGTTTCAAAGGTCAAGATCCGAAGCTGTTGATGAATGAATCTAAACTTTGAAACCTGCAGACACACAGAGAGTTTTCATATCAGCTCCCTTTTGAAGCTGCAGGTGCATGTGTGTATATGAAGCTTCATGTAGTATCCCTCCTTTATTGCTAGTTAAAACAGAGAAGTCTTCACAGAGCTTGTCATGTTTATAAAAAGGCTTAACCCTAACCCTATTCTCGCCCTCCTTCCTGCAGAGGCTCGGCGGTAGTTTGTGTAACGTTTCAGGGCCGATGTGCTTCGATCAAAGTGTCGAGCCGCACGTATCAACAGGACCTTGCCCTTCTGCTTAAAGCGGAGAGCAAGGAGGGTGAAAGACTATCTGAACATAACTCTGCTGCAGTATTTAATGATTTTATAGTCTCTTCACTTTGTGCAACAAACCTTTTAAAATCAGCAGACTGTGTGCGAATGAGTCAGCACTCAGAGCAGACAGCGGAGGGCCGAAATAAAATATTAAAAGGCTTCAACGTCACACGATAGATGACAGGAAGTAGAGTGTGCCGAAAGACTATTATTATAACTCAGAGTGTGAGTGTATCAGAGTCATGAGACTAGATTCACAACACAGAGGAAATTTCCACCCCTGGATAAATTTCCACTGTCAAGTTAACAGCTGATATATGCGTCAGTGACCTTTTTCTAGTGTCCATGTGGTTTAGTCTAAATTTAAAAGGGGTTAAAATGTGAAAATAAATGTATGAATAACTTGCACAACTTCTTTTTTTTGTGGACTCAGCATCAAATTTCTGCTTTTAATCCATTTTGAGAGAATATATTAGAGGATTATGGTAAAAATGTCTAAGTGGTGTAACCATAAAAAACGTTGTACCAAATAATTCAACTTGCTTAAAAACAGTAAATAGTCAATAAAACACCATATCAACTAGTTTGGCATGATCTTACATTATAACTTTTATATTAAATAAAGCTAATGGAATACTATTGTTCTAAATATTACATTTAATCTGGGTAACCATGGAGACCAGGAAACATTTACATTATTTTTAAATGAAGTAATTATTTGTACACTTAAATACACTGTAGGTGGATAAAATATTTAATATTTATCATTCTTTTGTGGTTACACCATTTGACATTTTCAGCTGCATTCAATACAATTGTTCTAAATATTACATTTAATCTAGAGAATCATGTCAATCAGGAACCATTTAAATTTGTTTTAAATGAAGAAAATATTTGTATAAATCCATTTAAATACACTGTAGGTGGATAAAATATTTAATATCGTATCATTCTTTTCATTTTAACAAACCTGATACTGTTTTTTAAAGACAATTTTTAAAGATATTTTTGAATTGCTCATCTTGCCAACCCTTATTTATCACTGACCCACATACAATGCAGCTGCACTGTTCTTTGCGATTTCTCTCAGTAATCTGGTGAATATGTATAATAAATGCGAGCCATGGATTGAAATAAATATAGATACATAAATATAAATAGGTCCTTGTTTTATGTAGTGGCAAAAACAGGGAACCCAGTTTAAGTGGAGCACAGGTGGCGAGTATGACAATTACTATATAAAAAGTGTCATCAGAGTGAAAGCACAAACATTAAAGCAAGAAATACTACAAATGCATAAATAGATAGAAAACAGTAGGGGGGGGGGGTAATAAGCAGGCAATAAACCAAACTGGCAAACTGCCCCTGTTTACTGTATAAAGTGACAGAATTGGTTTGAGGAAGGTAAAAGGAGGTGATAATGGGAACTTTGCCAAAGAGAAGTGTGTAAGGGTCAGGATGACAGCTGGTGGATGGGTAAACAAACTAAAAGGGAAAAGCTACTGTTATATGACTGCATGCGTTAAAAGAGTGCTCCTGGTTTTTAACATTGGGCCTCCGTAGATTAAAGAAGAAGATTTTTAAGAAGGATTAACCCTTGTGTCGTCCTCCCGGGTCATTTTTCTTTCCTCCCTTTCTTCCTTCCTTCCGTCTGTACTTCCTCCATCCCCCTTTCTTCCCTCCTTTCCTTCCCTCCTTCCTCCCTCCTTTCCTTCCTTCCCTCCTTTCCTTCCTTATTCCTTCCTCCCTTCCTTCTTTCCTTTCCTCCTTCCTTCCTCCCTCCTTTCCTTCCTTCTTCCCTTTCCTCCCTCCTTTCCTTCCTTCTTTCCTCCCTCCTTTTCTTCTTTCTTTTACTTACTTATAATTTACTATTCTTTATTTCTTCGTATTGATGCTCTTTTTATTTTCTGCTGTAACGTTATAAATCTCCTCCTAGTGGGACTAATAAAGGATTATCTTATTTTCTATTTCTGAAGCCTAATCCCTGCTGTGGGTTTATATGTTGCATCATGAGACTGCTGAACTTAACAATTACATTTTAATTTTAACAAACTGGTGAAATCTTTGTGCATGATGGCCAGTGCTGAAGAAGAAAAGACTTAAAGGGCTTTTAATTTAACTGCAAATGACAAAAGAGACACTGACTCTAGTAGCTGACACTGATGAATGAGGAGAGATGCATAATAGTCTGAATCAGCTGTTAAGATTCTGTTTCTCGGTGTTAAATGTCAGATACCTCTCCACTTATCAATTCTCTGACACGAGGAATATGAAAAATGAAGTTTGCTCTACATCAGGGGTGTCAAACAGAGGCCCACGGGCCAAGATACTGCCCGCCGAGGGGTGTGATCCGGCCCACTTGCCATCCAGTGCTCTTTTCCTTCCTTCCATCTGTCCTTCCTTCCTTTCTTCCTTCTGTCTTTCCTTCCATCTGTCCTTCCTACCTTCCTTTTTTCCTTTCTTCGTTCTTTCCTTCCTTTCTTCCTTCTGTCCTTCCTTCCATTCTGCCCTTCCTTCCTTCCTTCTGTCTGTCCGTCCTTCACTATCTCTCTTTCCTACCTTTCTTCCCTCCTTCCTTTTGCCTGTCTTTCCTTCCTTCCCTCCCTTCCTTTGAGATCAAATTGGTCTGTATGTGGCCCTTGAATGAAAATGACTTTGACACGCCTGCTCTACATAAACGCCAACAAAAACGACGACTCGGGGGTGAGGGGGGGGGGGGCAACCGTCGTCTTTCAAAGATCTTGCTGTGACTGACTGTGTGTTTGAGCAGACTTGCACTGGGCGCGAGGTGCTCCTCCGAGGCGCGGATGTCATGAGACATGAACGACTGTGACAGCTCCGCGAAAGCCTCCAGACACGTCAGCCAGTCCTAGAGGATTCCTTTTCATGCCAGCTCTCCTGTCCCGACTGGCAGAAAAAAACGGGTGGCTCCATTTCACACAGCTGGAGTGGAAAACGCTGACAACTACCCTCCTCTGTATATCCACCCTCACCTCTCCCCCCCCCCCCACCCCCACCCGTCAGATCTGATGACCTCCGGAGGCCTCGCTTGGCAAAATCGGCTCACATTTCACAACCAGGTGATAGGTCGCATTTCCTACAAGTTCATGAGCTGCATGTTGAAAAGATATTTTTTTAAAAAGGTGGATTAACTCAGGTGTAAAAGCGTCATTTGTGGCAGTTCTTGGTGATGAAGCCTGTTTATGATGAAGCCTGATGGACTGAATACCATCTGCTCTCTTGTTTGGATGTAATGCAGCTCACACCACAGCTCGTAGCTCACAGGGTGGATGAGTTCATATATATATAATGTGTCATAGTGGACTTGACACATTAGTGGACTTATTCTTATTCTGTGGAAGGTTTCTATTCACTAGTTTAATGTAAAAATAAAAAAATATGCTCTAAAAAACTATCTTGGACCAGTTTGGGGGTTTTTTTTTAAAGGCATTTTTTCAGGTCTATATTTATATTCTGAGACTCTACTGGAATATTTTTGCATGATTCACACTGAAAAAAACCCCTCCTTATTTATTTCATACTGTCTCTTTATGCAGCAAGTACAGAAACAGGCTCCTGTTTATTTAAGGCTTCTCTCAATGAGCCCACTCTGTTCTGATTGGCTTTGACTTTTGACCTGCAGCGAGCATTTTAACATATTCCACTTTGACCAAGTTTAACATAAAACATCCAACATTCATAGCAGTATAAAAATGACAAAAAGCATCATATGTAACGCTAGGGCCGGGCAATTAATCGAAAAATAATTGAAACCGACATTTAGAAACTTAATCTTGCTCATGTCAATTAATCGTGGTGTTCACTGTTGCCATGACAGTAAAGGTTGCATATCTTTAACCCTCCTGTTGTCCTCAAGTCAAGAAAGGAAAGGAGGAAGAAGGAAGGAAAGAAGGAAGGAAGAAGGAAGGAAAGGAGGGAGGAAGAAAGGGAGGAAGAAGGAAGGAAAGGAAAGAAGGGAGGAAGGAAGGAAAGGAGGAAGGAAGGGAGGAAGAAGGAAGGAAAGGAGAGAGGAAGGAAAGGAGGAAAGGAAAGAAGGGAGGAAGAAGGAAGGAAAGGAGGGAGGAAAGGAGGAAGGAAGGAAGGAAGGGAAGGAAAGGAAGGAAAGGAGGGAGGAAGGAAGGGAGGAAAGGAAAGAAGGAAGGTAGGAGGGAGGGAGGGAGGGAGGAAGGACAGGGGAAAGAAGGAAGGTAATGGGGAGGAAAGAATGAGAGAAGGAAGGAAGGGAGGAGGGAAGGAAAGAAGGAGGGAGGGAGGAAGGAAGGAAAGAGGGGAAGGAAAGAAAGAGAAAAGGAGGGAGGAAGGAAGGACAGACGAAAGGAAGGAAGGAAAGAAGGAACAGTCAAAACAAAAAAAAATGTGAAAATTTGATTTTTGCCATAATCGCCCAGCTCTATGTAACGCCCCCATTTAACTGTCCAAACATGACAATACATTCAGTCATTTCCAGTAAAACAAAAAAAAGATAATTACAGAGTAGAAAAGTCAATGTCAGCTTTTAAAGACAGTCTCTTCCGAGCAAAAAGCAAGCAATACAGTAAGTCATACAGTAAGAAGTCTAGACGAACACCACATTCACTATTGATGGATGCTGTAATAAACCCATCATCTAATGCTGTGTAATCCCATTGAGGTAACACAGGCCCAGAAGCCCAGGAGCCCATGGGGTCACATTTTACAGCAGAGCATTACACACTTAGGCTGCAGAAGCCTCGGATTAGTAAAGCAATACACAGACAGGTGACACCTTTAACCCTCCTGTTGTCCTCGAGTCAAGGAAGGAAGGGAGGAAGAAGGAAGGAAAGGAGGGAGGGAGGGAGGAGGGAAGGAAGGGAGGAAGAAGGAAGGAGGGAGGGAAGGGAGGAAGGAAAGGAGGAAGGAAGGGAGGACGAAGGAAAGAAAGGAGGGAGGAAGGACGAAGGAAGGTAGGGGGAGGAAAGAGAGAGAAGGAAGGAGGGAGGGAGGAAGAAGGAAGGAAAGGAGGGAGGAAGGAAGGAGGGAAGGAAAGGAGGGAGGAAGGGAGGAGGAAGGAAAGGAGGAAGGAAGGGAGGAAGAAGGAAGGAGGGAGGGAAGGGAGGAAGGAAGGAAGGGAGGAAGAAGGAAGGAGGGAGGGAAGGGAGGAAGGAAGGAAGGAAAGGAGGGAGGAAGGGAGGACGAAGGAAAGAAAGGAGGGAGGGAGGAAGGACGAAGGAAGGTAGGGGGAGGAAAGAGAGAGAAGGAAGGAGGGAGGGAGGAAGAAGGAAGGAAAGGAGGGAGGAAGGAAGGAGGGAAGGAAAGGAGGGAGGAAGAAGGAAGGAAAGGATGGAGGAAGGAAGTAAGGAAGGGAGGAAAGAAGAAAGGGGGGAATAGGAAGGAAGGAAAGAAGGACAGAGGAAAGAAGGAAGGGAGGAAGGTAGGGGGAGGAAAGAGAGAGAAGGAGGGAGGGAGGAAGGAAGGACAGAAAGAAGAAAGGAAGGGGGATGGAGGAAGGAAGGAAGGAAGGAAGGAAGGAAGGAGGAAAGGACAGAAAGAAGGAGGGAGGGAGGGAGGAAGGAAGGACAGACAGAAGGGAGGCAGGAAGGAAGGAAGGAAGGAAGGAACAGTCAAAACAGACGGGGGTCAATTTGACCCGGGAGGACGACACGAAGGTTCTTTGCATTGACTCTACAGGAGGAAATAGAGGGATGAACATCATTATTCCAAAAAGATGCTACACTACAGGACTTTTCCCCTGATTTTAAACTCCAGATTAATTTCCCAGTCGTTTTATAAATCATGAAATAATCTATTCGGCTTTAACGGTGTAGGATGTAGCGTGGGATGCTCCTTCCTTCCCTCTTATTTTTCCAGGACTTGATCTTATTTAATCATCACTCTACTCGTAACTCTTGCTTTCTGTCATCCTCCTCTTTTTCATACATCTCTGTGTCACTTCAGTATTTTATCTAGAGGAGCCCAATTTTGTGAATTTATCCCCCACAACAATTTAAAGGAGTCACTTTTATTCCAGTAAGTGTTTTTCAGCAGCTAAGTGATTAAGCAATTTTTTTAGTTATTTTACTGTTTGTGTTTGTTTATACTGGAGGGCTATGTTTTTAGTTTGGCAGTGATGATGTGCTGTCTACCTGCATGAAGTCCTGTAATGTAATTGTGTGTGTGTGTGTGTGTGTGTGTGTGTGTGTGTGTGTGTGTGTGTGTGTGTGTGTCTGATCCTTGTTTATCTGGAGAAAGCCATCCTGCAGATAAATAAACAAGGAGGGTTTTTCAGCAAATTCTCCTTCACATTGCTCTCTACTCATCATGCCTGTGTATTTTTAATTCCTCTATATGTATAAATAAACAAAACAAACAAACAAATAAACAATGCTCAACCACTAGGATTATTTTCTGTTCCAGTCCAGTCTGGAAGTCGTCTGTGAACCCGAGATCACTTCAAACTGTTTCCACTTTGTCGAGACTCTGCGGGGACGAGCGGTGACGCAACAGCTGATGAATGATCTTACAACAATAAACATCGATGGCTGGGTTAATGATACGGCGGAGCAGCCGGCAGGAATGAGAAGTTGGAGAGGAGCCTCAGACGTGAATCATGATGACTGAGAAGAAAAGATAAAAAGGTTGGGGGGACGGGGGGACGGGGACGGGGACGGGGGGCGAGACTGCCGATGCCCCCCCCCTTCAACAACCCCTCGTTAAGCTTACTCCTCGTTAACGTTACATTCCTCGTGTCCTCGGCTAACATTATCGATTTGCATCACTAATCTTCACATCTGCGTTGCCATGACAACTTGGTGTAACAGCTCAAGGACGTAAGCCTGTAAAAAAAAAAATCCTGTGATGTGCGGCGACTCTATAATTATCCATCTGCCATAAATCACCTAGTGTCATTAGACAGTCGAGAGATGTTGGACAGGATTTTAGAAGTCCTATCGTCAAAAAATCAGTCGGGTTGAGATCTGGAGGCCAAAGCATCAGATTCACATCATTTTCATCCTCTGTAAACCACTCAGTGACCCCCTCATGCTCTTTGGTAGGCTCTATAAAATCCCTTTTATTTTTTCCCAAATTCCATTTTTTCCGTTTTACTTTTTGTGAATCCTGTTTTTGTACCTTTTACTCTTATTTTCCTAACAAAAACAACAGTTCACCCAACACATAGAAGTGCTTCAGGAACTACTCGGCTCTGTACTGAGGGGTTAGTGTCCAGTTTTCAAAGTTTTTTCTCCGACGAAGACAGAGCCGTGTTCAGCCACTTTGCCATGCTTACATTGTTTTGAAAGGGGGAGGGGCTCAGTGTGTGTGTGGGGGGGGGGGGGGGGCTTGTTGTGCCGCCCAGATTTGCTTCCCTCCGTGCAGTTTTCCCCCAGACATACATTCCTCTTCCACACAAAAACAGCATTTCAGTCAAATTATGTCAAATTCCGCGGAAATCAGAGGGTCCTTCTTTGGATGGGGGCTTAATGAAATATATTACCTGAACGTTGAAAGGATGGTAGCCTATTGGAGGACAACAACAAGAAAGAGAAACTTTTCCAACATGTGTGGAGTTTAATTTCTGATTCCTTGTAGAATGAGAGGAGTTGCAGAAACATAAATCACAAATGAGCAATATCTATAAATTCAAGGAACCTCATGGGTTTTTTTTGTTTTTGTTTATTCTTGTCTTTTTATTGTTTTTATCATTATTATTATTCATTATGTGCTCTGTATGTGTGTGTTATTGTGGCTCTGTCTTTTTATCTGTATGTGCGTGTCCATGATTGAGTGTCTGTTTTGGTTAGGGGTTAGGGTTGTAATTTAGTGAGCGAGGGTTCTTCCTATGTTATTTATGTAATTTGATTTCTATGGGGAATCATAAATATGTTGAAATGATGTGTTTGTGTCCTTTGCTCACAGCAATAAAAAATAAAAAATTGGGGGAAAAATGGATGGGGGCATGGTTATCCTGGAAAAGACCACTCTGATCTGAATAAAAATATTTCAAAATAAGATAAAGTTGATCATTCAGAACTACTTTGTACTGATTTGCAGTGACTCATCCTCTCTAAAAGGGGACAGATGGACCCAAATCATACCAGTGAAATTGCCTCTACAGTATAACAAGAGCCGCCGCACCCCTTCACATTCAGACTTGTACCAGTTTTCCCTTTAATTTATCACCACCCACCCCCCCTCTCTCTACATGTGGCAGCTCTACTTTAAGAAAGCGGCACCTGCGACACAGATTTCCTTTGTTGATTACCTTTTATTTGTACAGTGTCCTATATTGTGTTTCTAAGTATCGGTGGAGAGGACGTGAAGATGTGGACTAGATTCAGAGAGTTCAGGTGCAGGTTTTCAGTCATCTGCAACATTTTCAACCTTCCTGTCGTCCTCCTGGGTCAAAATGACCCCATCTGTTTTGACTGTTCTTTCCTCCCTTCCTTCCTTCCTTCCGTCTGTCCTTCCTTCCTCCCTCCCTACCTCTTTCTTTCTTTCCTTCCTCTCTCTTTCCTCCATTCCTTCTTTCCTTCCTACATCCTCCTTTCTTCCTTCCTTCCTCCCTCCCTCCCTCCCTCCCTCCTTCTGTCCTTCCTTCCTTCTTTCTTTCCTTCTTTCCTCCCTTCTATCCCTCCTTCCTATCTCCCTTTCTTTTGTCTTTCCTTTCTTCCTTCCTTCCTTCTTTTCTCCCTCCCTCCTTCTCTCTTACATTCATCCCCCCTACCTTCCTCCCTTCCTTCTTTCCTCTGTCCTTCTTTCCTTCCTTCCTCCCTTTCTCTTTTCCTTTCTCCCTCCCTCCTACCTTTCTTATTTCCTCCATCATTCCTTCCTTTCCTTTCCTTTCCCCCCTTCCTTCCTTCTTCCTCCTCCCTTCCTTCCTTCTTCCTCCCTTCCTTCCTTGACTCGAGGACAACAGGAGGGTTAAGTACATTAAATCTGCTAAATCTGTTGCTGTACGACATATAAAGTAAAAGTTATGTTAGGAGGAAGCATGTTTTATGAATCCTAACTATTTTGCACACTTTGATTGATTGTAAATAGATTTTTTCCCCTCTCTTTTGTTACGTCATCAGTTTGGCAACAAGATAAACTAAATATAAAAGAAGTGTAACCTCCTTTTTATAGCTATGTAAATACTTTTAATATATTATTTGTATGGAACTACTAATTATGGTGCCTTTGGAGCCTCTTTGTCTCTAGTTTGCTTACATTTTTATCAGTATGACAGTCACAAAGTCCCCATCTGACCTGCATCAAACTGCAACTTAGAGGCTGACATAAATCTTTTTTTGTTTTCCTTCTAGTTGCCTGTTTTGTGTTTACATCTACGGTCGGCACAACATGACGAGAATGCAGGATAAGTAGACACAAAGAAAACAAAGTAAGTAATTCAAAAGGCACAAATTGGTAAATTGAGGGAATGCTTCTAGTAGGAGACGCTTAATTTGTGGCCTTAAACTAATAAACCGAGGGGGAACAATTTCTCTATTTAGCTCCAAAACAGTGCAGCTACAGGACATGTTGTTTTGGAGACAGAGGAAGTACAAATGGATGTTTTCTCTACTGAATTAATTCGCTAATACAAAAAGAGGAAATCTTTCTCTTTCTCTTTCCTCTTCGCTCCATCTGCATTCAAGTTCTCGGATGCCAGCTGCTGCACTTAGACCCAAACCAACTCCAGGAATGCACTTAATATCACAAGCTGATGATAACAGTAATGTACAGTATAGTCAAGCTATTAGCTATTATTGGGAAAATAAGAGTAAAAGGTACAAAAACGTAATTCCCAAAAATTAAAACGGAAAAAACGGAATTTGGGGAAAAATAAAAGGCCCTAAAACTGTAATGCAGGTTTTATGCTAGTCCTGCCTGCTGCTGCTGCTGCTGCCTGTTTTGTATAAACATGTTTCCTCCATGCACTAGTGATACTCTGTAAACACAAGAAAGTATTCAGCTTTTTCTCCCAAGCGTATCAGCTGTACGTCTGTCAAAAAGCACAACACCCCCGCTGAATGGGAGCTGTGTGCTGTGTGTGTTGAAACTTAACTACAGCAGCTGTATAAAAATAAAAAAAATAAATTAAAAATAAAATAACAGTGTGACAACTTTACTTAATGTAATCTGGCAGGCGAGGTCAAAGACACACGGGCTGTGAAATACAACATGTCATCACATATGAGAAGGTTAATTACACCGTGCCGTTAAACCATTCATAAATCTGCAGAAGTGTCAAGAGGAGGAGGAGGAAGGGGAGGGAGGAGGAGGAGGAGGAGGAGGGCTGCAGGTCTCTACTATTCCTGCACAGATGGGTAAATTTTAACCAGGATAACCTTTCATCGACACACCTGCACCGACACAGACATGCAAATGTGTCCGACTCTGCGGCTGCAACATGAACACAACATCATATCTCATCTAATATGAGCACGGATGAGTTTTTCAGATGCTATTATATCTTTAAAAAGAGGTATTTCATGTAGTGTATCTAATTTTTTGTGTTTGAATAGGTTGAAATAATGAAGTGAAATGTTCTATGGCCTTGCTAGCAGTCTATAGTAGCACATGTTAAAGGCTCCTCCACTCAAAAATATCTTTACCTTCCTTATTCCTGCAGTTAAATGTTGTTTTCACTTTAAAAACAACATTTTAAAAAAGCTTCTCTGAGCTCATATCTATCTAAAAGGAGTCTGGTCTTCCTGCATGATATAGGCCATCACAAATAGTTTGTAAGCCAATCCTAGCACAATATTCAACTTACACAAGCCTGATGTGGAAACATGAAGCCTCCAGTTCACATATAGTCCTACTGAGAATTGACTTTACTGTGAAGGAGGAAACATCATGTGCCCAGCAGTTTCACTTCTGAAAGGAAATCAATCTGCATATTTATATATATATATATAGAGAGAGTTTTTAAAATGGTAATGAATCTGTTTTTTTGATGAATTGTGAATTATTCTGTTTACCTATTTAATACTGTTTCACATTGTTGTTGTTGTTTCTCTTGTAAATGAGGACTCCTGCTCAATAAAGGTTAATGATAATAATAACAACACTTGCTAATCAGCCCTGAAAACAAACAAAGAGCAACTTAGGCTGATATGAATACCTTAAAAACTGGTGACATTACTGGACTAAAGGCCTAAAGGTGTGATTTTGGGCAGCCTGAGACAATCATGAGAGAAACATAGTGAAAACATCCTCCAACATTCAATTTGGAGCTTTGGAGACTAACAACAGCCTCTCAGAAATTTAAAAATTACTTTCTCACAATGTGAATGTGTTAAATTAAGAGTGGGGGGGGGACACACACTCAAACCAAAACGATGGCGGTGAAGATGCAAGCCGATGCCTTCATATATTCATAGATTCACAAAGCATTCAGCACACAATCTGTCAGCCTGAAACTTGATATCTGACGCAGCTTGTGACCAACAGTTCATCACAGGCATCTCAAACAATGTGATATAAGATCATTGGTGCCTTCAATAAACATTGTCATCTGATTTCAGGTATCACCAACCAGATTACCATAAACATCTGTACAACACCTCAGGCAAACCTATCCAGTAGTCATTGAGATATTGAGTCAGGATCAAAGTGTTTTAACCAACAAATCATCATCCCTAAAAGCAGCCGTGAATCACTGAGTTTATCTGCACAGGTTTTATTTGTATTCCAAGGAACTGAAAGGGTGTGAACGTATTTCTCGGTAAAGACTTGAGCAACAGGCGACGAGAACCACTGTTGGCAGAAGCGACCATGATAACAGGTGGATTAAAGCTGACTGTCCCTGTCCCTGCCCCTTCTCCCCCCCTCCCCCCTCTGCCTCCCCCTCCCCAGGGTAATCTGAGTGGATGTCATTCCTCATAGGGCACCTGTCAAAAAGCCGGGGCGAGCATGCCTGCGCTGCTGGAATATTACGGAGTATAAGTCATTTAAGGAGGATCCCCTCAGGACAGGCAGCACTCTCAAGCAAGCTGCAACTTGACAGAGGTTTATGTGGACTAACGCCTCCAATTGTGAGGGACGCTGACAGTCTGTTTAATGGTAAATCTTTACGACCTCAGACAGGTGAAATGCTATTAGTCTGACGGCCCATTATCCTGGAATTTGAAAAATTTGTCACATTAGTCTAACAGCCCTTTATCCCCCCAAAACAAAACCCCACTGCTCCCAAAATCTCTCTCTCTCTCTCTCTCTCTCTCTCTCTGCCCTTAAATATCTTTCTATTGTGTATTTTTGACGGGCAAACAAAATGCTTGTTAACCGTAACCCTTTTCAGAGCCTTCGGAGTAAACAGTGTTTGCTTTCAGGAGGTAACAGGCTGTTGGACTAATGGGCTTCTGGTCCAATTAGTTTTTGAACTATTGGGGTTTTGGACAAGTGGGCAGCTCCCCCCCCTTTAAACATGGATCCAAATACTGCTGGTATCAAGATTTTTGGTTGCCTTTTATTTGATGGTAATAAATAATCCCAGCATGTGTGGCTAACCTCGAGCATAATACATCTACTGTTAAATCGACATCCTCAAATGTTAAGATTTGCTGTTTTTCTACATTTTAAATCACTGAAATCAACTGAATATCTTTGGGTTTGGACTTTTTCTAGTAAAAAAAAAACAAATTAAGATATTACTTTACTTTAAGTGCTCACTGATGTGTTGAAACTGAAAAATATTCTAGGTTGCAACACTATGTATGACCTCATATAAACAATGACCTAACCTTTTAGTAACTTCATGTTACTTTCACCTTTTCAAGTCAAATGTCTTGCTGTGAATAAGACAAAATATTACACAGACAAGCCTGCAAGTGCATAAAATAAAGAGAATAGTGACTTGTTGAAGTATTGCCTCATATGCAAATCAACATGACCACACAATGAATACAGATGCTAATAATACTCGTCTATTTTCATATATATTTTCATACTAAAACACAAACAAATAGCCTTTACCACATGTTATTTATAGCAGAAGTGGGCTAACTCGGTTAAAAACAGCCATCTCTGTTAACATAAGGAACTATATAAACTCATACACTCTTACCTTCGAGGGGAAAGGCATAGAGATGAGCCGGTTAGCCTGAAACTTGTTACTATAGAAACGCCACAGGTACCTGTCTGAGGATTAACGTTGTTAATGTTAATATCACATGGCGCTACCGGTGTTATTCGTTTTTCGAGCACCACTGTTTTTTTCTGAGCAGGTTCTGCCTCACATGATGTAGATTTATGTTTTAACCAGCGGTCTGTGTTTGTTTCCTTAAACTTAATATCACTATTAGCGTGTCTGTGTTATGCTAGCTAGCGAGAGGTACAGAGAGCTGCAGGTGTGTTCAGGGTCGCAGTCAGACAGTCGGACACAGCAGCTCCGGCCCGCTGCAGACGTTGGTTGGATTTATTTATATTATTTATGGGTCGCCTTAGCTGTAAAGTACTGTGGGAAACCCTGTATTTAATATCTGTGGCTCTTTTCCATCATCTACTAACTAAATAGATCAAGAGATGAGATGCATTAGGATTTGGGAGGCTTATCTTACCGCTTTGGCTCAACTATTGTCCGGGGAAACTATCGTCTGAACCTCCTCTCATAATTACATGATAGCCAATAATACTGTTATCAATATCAATAAAAGGCCTTTCTCCCTGCAGATATTTTGACCTGCGATTATAGGAAGAGCACAGGTGTTACTACTGCAATAACAAAGCAGCTAATTCAGCCTCATTCATTTTATTATGGACACCTGTGCTTTTGTTTTTGTGATATGCAAAAAATAAAAATAAAAATAAAGGGAGTCTGTTGCAACACTGTCTTTATTTTTCACCTCTAGCTGCACATGAGTCATCGCCTGTAGTTTCTCAATCCTGACACCAGCATGGGAATTCGGGTAACACTCGAGTGTGGAAATCAACATCTAGCCATCACACTCAACCTCACATATTCATCTGAGCATGTGAATTAACACCTCAATGAATATATATGTGTGTGTGTGTGTGTGTGTGTGTGTGTGTGTGTGTGTGTGTGTGTGTGTGTGTGTGTTCTGTGAACTCTGTGTGCTGCTTCATTTTCATCTCGCTGTGAGCAGATGGACACAGAACCTGGAAATAGAAGATGCGCCTCTCAAAGAGCCATTACTGGAAAGAGTACTGGCACACGACAGTGAGTGGGGTCTGGGTGCGGAGTCTCTGCCCTGCTCTCCATTATCGAGCCAAGATCACAGAGAGAGGGGGGGGGGGTGCGTTAATGCGTCCGGAGCTGGACTGTAATAAAAATAAGAGCCTGGTGTGACAAGTCAGGGTGGAGGAAATAAAGATGGAGGGGTGGTGGTGGAGGGGGTGGGGGTGATTTCAACTGCGGCATTTTGTGATTCACTATGTTGTTGAATTTCAGCGTGTTTGCCTTTATGTCGCCATTCAGGAAGGGCAGGCGTGACTCAATCAGAGGTTACGTGCTACCAGTCAGATGATGAATAGTATGTAAATGAAGAGCTTGTTGATACTTGATGTGCTAATTTCCAAGTAAGTCAACAAAAGAGAGCAACCTGTTTGTTTGTTGACAATGTTGGGGATTAACTAGTTACATGTAATGGTGTTACGTAATTTATTGTAACTGTTATCTGTTATAGTTACTTATGAAAATGTTCTTGATTATAAAAAGGAGGTTACATCTGAAGTCAGACCTTTAAGATTTTACTCAGGAGGGTTTTTTCCTCATTTTTCAATATTTAACATGTTACTGAATACATATATTGCTGTTTTTAATTCTTTGAAATCAATATTTTTTTAATATATTTAGTAAATAAATCATGACGTGGGCTTATTTGGAGCACACATGGAGCTTAAATGGAGTCACAGTACCAATTAAACCCACTTTATTCATCAAATATCTTTATTTTATATTCCAAAATCTACATGAACTAATGAATACATTTTACAATGAGAGATAAATGTTGCTTTATAAGAAATGATCTCCCTTATAAATCATGTCAGTATCCATGACAACACAGCTGGAAAGGAAGAAGGAAGGAAGGAAGGAAGGAAGGAAGGAAAGGACAGAAGGAAGGGAAGAAGGAAGAACGAAGGAAGGACAGATGGAAGGAAGGAAGGAAGGAAGGAAGGAATGTAGGACAGAAGGAGGGAACATTTACCCTAACAGATGAAAACATTGGTTAGAAAATCAGAAAAGTCATGAAATGTAATAAGTTACATTACTTTGATGAAGTCATTGAAATAGTTACATTACTTATTACATTTTAAACAGAGTAACTAGTAATCTGTAACCTTCCTATTCCTCAAGTTTAGTGTGAGTAGGAACATTTTCTTGTCTCTTTTCACGCAAACCAACAAAAAAAACACAACAAACTTGAGCAAGGAACGAGTCACGAGACCGATGTCGCTTCAATCCCAGAGAAAAAAAAAAGGTCAACCCTCTGGAGAGTTAAAAACCGACTTTGAAGCCAAACACACATTAATGCAATTTACAAAATCCCAAAAAGCGTTTCGACTTCTCTGCGTCTTCTGAGAAAAACAGCCAATGCGAGGGGGGGGGGGGTGGGGGGGGGGGGCAACAATACCATGTGCTGACCATGTGACTGCTGTTTATTTTAATGCCTGAGTCTGAATAACAGATATGGCAGCATGTATTCTCAACTTTCACCCACTGACTTATTTACTCCAGCATTCATGTGCATTTTCAAAGCAGTTCAGACACACCCAGGCCTGCTGGACGGAGAGAGCGGAGGGGGTGGGGGGGGTGGGGAGGGGGGCGTGTAGGGGGGATAAAACAAACAAACAAGGAAACATGCAACACTTGTGTAGTAAGGAGGGAGGAAGAAAGAAAGGAAGGAAAGGAGGGAGGGGGGGAGGAAGGAAGGAAGGAAGGAGGGAAAGAAGGAAGGAGGGAAAGAAGGAAGGGAGTTAGGATGAAGGAAAAAGGGAGGGAGGAAGGAAGGAAGGAAGGAAGGAAGAAAGGAAGGGAGGTAGGAAGGAGGGAAAGAAGGAAGGACAGAAGGAAGGAAGGAAGTAAAGAAGTAAAGAAGGAAGGACAGAAGGAAGGGAGTTAGGAAGGAAGGAAGGAAGGAAGGAAGGAAGGAAAGACAAAAGGAAGGGAGGTAGGAAGGAGGGAAAGAAGGAAGGACAGAAGGACAGAAGGAAGGGAGTTAGGAAGGAAGGACAAAAGGAAGGGAGGTAGGAAGGAGGGAAAGAAGGAAGGATGGAAGCAAGGAAGGAAGGAAGGGAGGGAGGTAGGAAGGAGGGAGAGAAGGAAGGATGGAAGCAAGGAAGGAAGGACAGAAGGAAGGAAGGAAGCAAGGATGGAAGGGAGGAAGGAAGGAAGTAAGGAAGGAAAAAAGTAAAGATGGAAGGACAGAAGGAAGGGAGTTAGGAAGGAAGGAAAAAGGGAGGAGGGAAGGAATGAAGAAAGGAAAGACAAAAGGAAGGGAGGTAAGAAGGAGGGAAAGGAATGACAGAAGGAAGGAAGGAAGGACAGAAGGAAGCAAGCAAGGATGGAAGGAAGGAAGGAAGGACAGATGGAGGGAACATTTACCCTAACAGATGAAAACATTGTGTATTTCTAATTGATAGCTTTGTATAACTGATATTAAGAGATGTGGTTTAGTATAACTGGAGGCGGCTGTAACTTGTTTAAGCTGCTTTATTAGCGGTTGGCAACAGTTGTTATGAGATAAAGTCATTGTGTTTGAGATAGTCTGGATCAAACTCCGCCTGGAAACACTGAAGCCTGGAAACACTGAAGCTAATTGAGAGAAGACAAAAACAAAACTATTGGATTTGGATGGTTGTTATGTCATAAAGTGAAATATCAGACTATAATTCTCCTTTTTTAGACTTTAACCCTCCTGTCGTCCTCCCGGGTCAAATTGACCCTGTCTCTCTTTTGACTGTTCATTCTTTCCTTCCTTCTTCCCTCTTTCTTTACTCCCTCCTCCTTCCATCCTTCCTTGCAGCTTCCATCCTTCCTTGCTTCCTTCCTCCCTCCCTCCTTTCCTTCCTTCTCTCCTAAATTCCTTCCTCTTTTCGTCCTTACACCTTTCCTTCCTTCCCTCCTTCTCTCCTAAATTCCTTCCTCTTTTCGTCCTTACACCTTTCCTTCCTTCCTTCCTCCTTTCCTCCTTCCCTCCCTCCTTACTCCTTTCCTTCCTTCCTTCCTTTTTTCCTCCTTCCTCCTTTCTTTCCTTCCTCCTGTCCTTCGTTCCTCCTTTCCTTCCTCCATTCCTTCTCTCCTAAATTCATTCCTTTTTTCGTCGTTACACCTTTCCTTCTTTCCTTCGTCCGTCCTTCCTCCCTCCTTACTCCTTTCCTTCCTTACTTCCTTCCTTCTCTCCTTACTTCCTTCCTTCCTCCTTTCCTCCTTCCCTCCCTCCTTACTCCTTTCCTTCTTTCCTTCCTTCCTTCCTTGACCTGAGGACAACAGGAGGGTTAAATGAGAACAGTTCAAATGAAATGATCTTATCTTCAATTTATGCAATTGTAAAGTGAATATTTTAGGGGTTTTGACTATTTATCGAATCGGGATCCAAAAATCGTTAGAGAATCAGCCCAGCCCTACTGAATATGTGTGCAAATGTGGTTTATAATGTAAAAAGAAAACTAAAAAAGGCTCTATATACAGTATATACATTAAGGTTACAGTATATACATTTTAAGGTGCTAAAATGTGAGGATTTGATGCATTTTGTTGCTTTATATGAGTTTAAATTGACCCCAGGAAGAGCAGCTGTTGCCTAGGTAACAGCTAATGGGGATCCAAATAAACTAAACTAAACTAAATTGACTTGGTTGGTAAAAAGAAGCTATTTGAAGACATCAGCAAACAGTTTAAGGCGTAATAAAGTCAATGTTTTATTATTTTATGACAATTTAGAAACAAAGTATTGACCAAACTGATTAAATTATTATTCCTCCATGTTGCTGTTTTATTTAGCAAAAATATGGATTCCAAGCAAATTGTAATTAAAAAGAACAAAATGAGCTATATTAAAGTCAATATTTAAAGTTAATATTTTATGTAATTTAGCATACACACTTTTAATCCAGGATAAACACGGCCAACAAAAAATGACAGCTGTGAATATTCTCATATGGGTTTTTTTTTAATTTATTTTCTTTTCATTTACTGTGCCAACCAGCCTCTTAATGATTGATGCTTTCTCAGTGGGGAGTAAATGGAAATGTGACAGTGGAAGCAGCCCAGACAAGCACACACACACACACACACACACACACACACACACACACACACACACACACACAGACGGCGGCTAATCAATGGGTGGAAAAACACTGGGGGTCTGACAGCGGTGTAATGTGTGTGTGTGTGTGTGTGTGTGTGTGCTTTCCAACATGAGTAATACTAAATGGTGAGTGTGTGTGTGTGTGTGTGTGTGTGTGTGTGTATGTGTGTGTGTGTATATGTGTGTGTGTGTATGTGTGTGTGCTTTCCAACATGAAGAATACTAAATGGTGAGTGTGGATGCCGTGTGTGTGTGTGTGTGTGTGTGTGTGTGTGTATGTGTGTGTGTGTGTGTGTGTGTGTGTGTGTGTGTGTGTGTGTGTATGTGTGTGTGTGTGTGTGTGTGTGTGTGTGTGTGTGCTTTCCAACATGAAGAATACTAAATGGTGAGTGTGGATGCCATCTGTGTGTGTGTGTGTGTGTGTTTGTGTGTGTGTGTGTGTGTTTGTGTGTGTATGTGTGTGTGTGTGTGTGTGTGTGTGTGTGTGTGTGTGTGCTTTCCAACATGAAGAATACTAAATGGTGAGTGTGGATGCCATGTGTGTGCGTGTGTGTGTGTGTGTGTGTGTGTGTGTGTATGTGTATATGTATATGTATATGTGTGTGTGTGTGTGTGTGTGTGCTTTCCAACATGAAGAATACTTAATGAAACACAGAGTGAGAGCGTGTGTGCGGATTCCGAGTGTGTGTGCGTGTGTGTGTGTGTGTGTGTGTGTGTGTGTGTACGAGAGATAACCTTCAACTTAAGTCCTCTGTCTTATCAGGGAGCTGCTAGCTCTGAGGCGTCACCTGCTGCTGCTTCACAATGTTTGGAGCCGTTTAGAAGCTTGAAGATGTTTGTTTCCTCTCTGATAAAAACCAAACTTCCTTTTTAGCTTCTTCTTATAAAACATGTGCAGATGAGTTTCAGCTGCAGTGAAATGACTCAAATATTGCTGCTGCTGCTGCTTCTGCTGCTGGTGCTCTTTATGTGCCTGTGATGTCGACATGAAATAAGCGAGGCCTTATTTATGGGAGAGGGAAGGTTCAAGCACGTCTGGACGGTGGGACGTGAAGGTGGCAGAGTCACAACAACAGCTGCAAGACCCTGAGAGAGACCAGGACGTGCACCGCTCAGTAACACTAGAGGAAGATAGATCATTATTTCTGACACAAATATACAGTAGGAGCAACTGCAACTGTTTACATCCCCCTCGAGTTGTGTGGATCGCTTTGGAGGCCTTTAAAAAAATGCTGCAACAAGAAATCTGCTCATTTTTGTGTATAGATGATTAAAAGATTGTGTTATGTTGTCATTCAGAGAGAAATAAAGCCAGTTTAAGCCATCTGAAGACATTGGCTTGTGGTTTTAAAGGGTAATAATGTCAATTTTTCACTATTTTCTGACCATTTAGAAACAAAGCATTGGCCAAACTGACAGAAAATTAACAGATTAAATGATTTTAAAGAAATAATAAAGCCTCATATCACTGTTTTATTCAGCAAAATGATGGATTCCAAGCAAATTAGGATTAAAAATGAACTAAATTAGCTATTAAAGTCTCATCTTGGCAACTGTTTACATCCTCGAGTTGTTTGAATCAGCTTTGGAGGCCTTTAAAAAAAAAAATGCTGCGACAAGAAATCTGCTAATTTTTGTGTATAGGTGATTAAAAGATTGTGTTATGTTGTCATTCAGAGAGAAATCAACAGTCTGTGGAAGTAAAAATGTGCTTTATATGAGTTTAAGCCATCAGAAAGTGTAATAATGTCAATTTTTCACTATTTTCTGATGATTTAGAAGCAAAGCATTGGCCAAAACTGACAGAAAATGAACAGATTAAATGATTTTTAATAAATAATAGAGCCTTATATCATGTTTTTCATTATTTCTGACACAAATATAGGAGCAACTGTTTACATGCAACAAGAAATCTGCCCATTTTTGTGTATGTAGGATTAAAAGCTTGTGTTGTGTTGTCATTCAGAGAGAAATAAACAGTCTGTGGAAGTCAAAATGTGTTGTTTAAGCCATCTGAAGACATTGGCTTGTGGTTTTAAAGTGTAATAATGTCAATTTTTCACTATTTTCTGACCATTTAGAAGCAAAGCATTGGTCAAAACTGAGATAAACTGAAATAATAGACCCTCATATCACTGTTTTCTTCAGCAAAATGATGGATTCCAAGCAAATTAGGATTAAAAATGAACTAAATTAGCTTTTAAAGTCTCATGTTGGCTTTTCTGAGTTATGTCAGTGGAACATAAGTTAGTAATTCCAGCTGTGAATACTCTGATATGGATTTAAAGCTGTACAAATATACAGTAGGAGCAACTGCAACTGTTTACATCCTCGAGTTGTTTGAATGCCTTTAAAAAAAAATGCTGCAACAAGAAATCTGCTCATTTTTGTGTATGTAGGATTAAAAGATTGTGTTGTGTTGCTTTATATGAGTTTAAGCCATCTGAAGACATTGGCTTGTGGTTTTAAAGTGTAATAATGTCAATTTTTTTACTATTTTCTGACAATTTAGAAACAAAACTCGGACTCTGCCTCGATAAATGCACTTTATACTACCCGTCACTTTAACTATGTTTTATTTGTATATGATGTTTTAGCTTGTTTTAAATTAGATTTAATTTATTTTAGTATCTGAGACCTGAGTACTATATCTCGCTCACATGTCTGACATGATGACTGACAAATAAAGCATCTTGAATCTTGAATCTTGAAAACATTGGCCTAACTGACAGAAAATTAACAGATTAAATTATAATAATAATAATAATAAAGCCTCATATCACTGTTTTGATGGATTCCAAGCAAATTAGGATTAAAAATGAACTAAATTAGCTATTAAAGTCTCATGTTTGCTTTTCTGAGTTATGTCAGTGGAACATAAGTTAGTATTCCCACAATAAAATAACAGCTGTGAATACTCTGGTATGGATTTAAAGCTGAAATGATGAGTAAATTAAAGGATTAGTCTGTTTTGATGGCAAATTGCATCATTTTTCAAGCAATATTATAAATATTCCCAAGCTCATACTCATAAATTGTGATAATAATCATGGTTTTTTGTGGTTTTCTATAATTAAAACCTGAATATTCTTGGTTTTTTTACTTAAAGTGAGTCAAACTGGGTTTTAATGAATTGTGACTGAGTTTTTTGATATTTTATAGAGCCAATGATCCATTTTTTAAGTCAATTTCTGATGAGTTGCATTTTATACTACCTCATTTTAACTGCAGCCTCATCTCATGATACATAAAATCTAATTTTAGTTTCAGTTTTGGTGATGAAGGGGAAGTGGTAAGGGCTTGTTAGGAGCATGTTTATGTGTTTGGTTTTTTTGGTGAACCCTGTAATTAAGTCAAGTGTGCTTTAAGAGCGTCAATGCCAAGAATCCTGAAGAGAAACAGGAGTGATAATGAAGTGAAAACTGGATTTCTGTCACCACTAAAATAGACTTCATCATGTGGGCTATAAAAACACAGATGCCAGTGAGTGAGAGAGGTTTTTAGGTGGGATAGTGCACGAAAAATAAATAAATAAATACCACACCAGAGCAATAATACATGGGAGATGGCTCAAGCATTGCATAATAAAAAGGGGGGGATGCTCAGCTCAGAGTGGGCAACTTCACTGATTTACCCTTTTTCTTTAAAGAGCAGATGGGTTGCAAATCACACACACACACACACACACACACACACATAGAGACAGACAAATGGACCAACCTGCTCTTTACGCTTCTGCCAGCGACCACACGGGCTCTCCTCCAGGATTTCACTCTCATCCTCGCTCTCCTCCTCTTTCCCCTCGGATCCTGATTTTCTCTCCGGGACAGACATCGTCATTTTAACGCCGTATATTTCCAGTTTTTCCACAAACCAAAACCTCCCTTCACCTTCCCTTCCCTTTCCTTTCCTCCTCCTCCTACCTCCGCTTCTTGTTCTTCCTCCTGTCTTGTCTGTTTCGTTGTAGAGGAGGAGAGAGACGCAGTGAAGACGACACCAGCCGCGCGCGCTCTCTCTCTCTATCTATCTCTTCCTATAGATCTCTCTCTCTCTCTCTCTCTCTCTCTCTGTCTCTCAGCCCCCCTTGGCGCTCAAAACATTTTGCAGGAAAAATAGGATATTGCTTAAATCAATCACAGGATGCCCTCCTCCTCCTCCTCCTCCTCCTCTACCCCAGTTAGAAAGAGAAGAAGAAGGGAAAAAAAGAAAAACGCGCGCGCACACACCTCCTTTAGATTAAAACAAGGAGTGTACACATTGCAAAGGCTCTGGAAGAACTGACTAGGCTGGAAAAATATATCCCAGACTTCATGCACCCTGTAGGCTGCATGCAAAATAGGTTGCGAAATGGTTTTTCTGCTGATCGGTCCATTCACAGTCACACGGGGGTAAAAAAAAAAGCTCGGTCGGTAAAGGCGAAACGATTCCGGTACAGGTGCGCTCATCCAAGCTCCTCTCGGTTTTTTCTTCTCTTTTATTTCACCGGGGGAGAGTTCATTTTTCTGCCGTCCTCCACACGCGTCATTGTCAGTGTTGCTGCTGCTCTGAAGCCGAGGAGCTCCTGCCAAGCACCGTGCGCAGGGACATGGGAGCTCAGTACCGTAAATACAGCAGCAAATGCGCACTATATATTTATGTATGTGCGTAAAAAAAGCGGTGGCACCTCATCCAACATTACATGAAGGTTACTATGGAAATGTAAAAGGTTACAGATTACTAGTTACTCTATTTAAAATGTAATAAGTAATTTAACTATTTCAATGACTTCATCAAAGTAATGTAACTTTTTACATTTGATGACTTTTCTAATTTTCTAACCAATGTTTTCAGCTGTTAGGGTAAATGTTCCCTCCATCTGTCCTTCCTTCCTTCCTTCCTTCCTAAGCTGTAAGATCAGCTGTTAGGGTAAGTGTTCCCATTAAGCACCAAATTCTAAGTCCAGCTGTTTTTCATGGATACTGACATGATTTATAAGGGAGATCATTTCTTATAAAGCAACATTTATCTCTCATTGGAAAATGTATTCATTAGTTCATGTAGATTTTAGGAATATCAAATAAAGATATTTGATGAATAAAGTGGGTTTAATTGGTACTGTGACTCCATTTAAGCTCCATGTGTGCTCCAAATAAGCTCACATCATGATTTATTTACTAAATATATTAAAAAAAATATTGATTTCAAAGAATTAAAAACAGCAATATATGTATTCAGTAACATGTTAAATATTAAAAAATGAGGAAAAAACCCTCCTGAGTAAAATCTTAAAGGTCTGATTTCAGATGTAACCTCCTTTTATAATCATCAACATTTTCATCAGTCACTGTAACAGATTACAGTTACATTTATTCTATAATAAAATTACATAACGCCATTACATGTGACTAGTTAAACCCCAACACTGTCTGTAACATTGTGTATTTATCCTGCTCCATTTATACCCAACACCTTGTTTTTGTTAGTTTTGTTTTATTTATTTAATCACTCATTTAATGTTTTTTTTGTCTCTGCATGTCCAGTTGGATTGTGTCTTTTAAATGCTTGTTATGGAGTTGTTATGTGTTGTTTCTGAGAGAATGAAATCAAAAATAATCATAAAAACTCCAAATACTGCAGCAGTCACTACCATAAAACCAGAACCTGGAGCAGCACGAGCCACCAGAGAGGCCAGGCCGGTTTTTATATGTTAATAAAAAAAAAAGAGAAAGGGCCTTTTATTCCTTTATAAGAGAGAGAGTCTGTGGTCTAATGTGGTTCCTGTTTTAAGGGTCATAACTCCAGTGGTGGAAAAATACTACCAACTAAAGCAGAATTGTCCCGATAGTCAAAGCAGACTGATTATTTGTTCACCAGTCGTTAGCTAGTGGCAGATATTAATGTTTCAATGATTTATAGAGATGGTAAAAACCCGGAGCAGTAAAGCACGGATGACCTCCGTATGAATTAGAATAAAATAAACCTTGTGATCTGTGGGTTATAGCTGCGGCTTACAAAACATGTAACCTCCAAATTCACCATGACGACGAGCCACAGAGAGTAAAAACCTGTGATAACAAGCACATCAAAACACATTAAAGGGAAAATAATCCCAAATAGTAAATTCAGAGGCCTAAATTTGAAAAAATGAGCAATTTAGCCTCCATATAAAATCATGATAATATTAATATAAAGCAGTATTTTATAGTAAAATGCAAGAATTAGACATGTTAAATACCATAATAGGTCTATTTCTAGTCTGCACATATACTGAAATGTGTTAGAGGATCAGAGGAAAAGGCCAAATTAACACCAACGCTCCTCCTAAATATTTCATTTTATATGTGGAAAAAATAAAACTGGATTACCAACAAAGTGAAGCAGCCAACTGACCAAGGCCTCACATCTCTAGTGTCCACATTCATGGTAATAATGGCATTTTTAGTCACTGAGATACTGGATTTTTGGGGGAAGATGTCAAGATTAAGTTAAAAAACCCTCTGATATCAATTGTTGGAGCCAAATGCTTGATTTTCATTTTTTTTTCTTCTGGTTTAACTATTATTATTATTTATCTGATTTATTGAGATATTAACATGAAATATTCTGATTTGAATTATGAGTTGCGTTTTGAGCAATTGATGCCATTTCTCACCTCCGCCTCCTCTTTATGGACAGGTGACTGCAGCACCTGTGATATACTGGTGTTGGCTGTTGGGGCTGGGGGTGGCTCTCGGTTTGCAGGTACGCAGCCATACAGTTTTAGACCGGATTTGATCTGTCTGTCTTGAACAAGAGGAGAGAAGTGCTGGATTTTATGGTCACTATGGAGCACGTCAGACATGGATGCATGTGAACCGAGAGAAACAAGCTCAACTTTTATAAGAAAAGATAGCGCTTATATCAATATATTGGCTCATAATAATGAAAATCTTATACATGCAGAATATGTGCATATTATTTTCTATTCAATAATCTCTCAAATTTATCAAATTGATGCATCAATCTGGCTCTAATTACAATATCAAGGTGCATTATTAACTGATATCATGTGCTTGTCTTGTCAAAATCTGCATTTAAGGGTTTAATTATTTTAGTTGATACTGTGTTCACATGGTCCAAATTATTCAGTATACACAACCACCACCAACTATTTTTTTTAAAGCCTGTGAACACTGATGTCTGAGCATGGAATGATTATAATGGTAGTAAATATAATGAGTTTTGCATAGTTTGAGTGCTGAAAGAGTAGGAGGTGTGTGGGTGCAGGGTTCAGTACAGGATCAACAGCAACTATTTTACCAATGAGTCAAACAATTGATAATAATATGCACACAAATACACACAATTATATGCACACATTATTATTTTTTTACCATGTCAGAGGACAAATAGTGATGACAATACAAAATTAACATATGTGACATCTCTTAGAAGTTTAGTAATGATTTGGATTTTCTGAATAGACACTAGGGCTCTACTTAATTATAGATAATGAATATAATAATACATAAAATAATACGTCTTAATAAAAAATTCTACTTTAAATAAATCCCTAAAAGCTCCCGGACAATCACAACTGTTTAATTTAAAGGTGTATTCCTCTCTCTCTATTAAAAAAATTAAAATAAATCACCATCCTGCTCTTAAAAAAGCCCAAAATCTGCAAACAGCGCTGTAGGTTTATAGTCTGTTTCCTGTTGCGCTCAAACTAGAAAGAATACGGTAACCTGTCTGCCTTCCCAAGCAGGGAGAAGAGGTTTAGATTACTTCATGGGAGCAGCTCTGAATGTGAAGCTAGTTCGCCATCTAGTGGTCAAAGTGTGAAACTCATCTCTAGAACAAAGATATTAATGAGTGTGTGCAGGAATGTTCATTTGCAGGATTGAATATATTTACTTCATAATATTCATAGTGGCTTTTTTGAATTTATAAAACAATTTGGATTTTCTTTTTTTTTCACCATAGCAACACTCAGCAGCTTAATAGAAATATTATTAGACTCACAGAGGTTAAGAGTTCAGTTATAATCACAGATCTATAGAGTAATCACCCTCCTTCCTCTATTTATAGCGCTCACAGTGCTCACAATGAGCCGCTGCTCTGCCAATCTCCTCTCGCCGTTAATGAGATTTACACTTGGCACGAAGAGCACAGGAGATGAGCCTCGTCGAGGGCAACAAAATGGGGTTTCAGAAACAGGCAGCAATGACAAGAGGAGGGACGGAAACAACGTAATAATGGCCAGTCAACACCTGAAGGACGGTTGCCTATTTTTTTGAAGGCACAATTTGGGGCAGAGTGTCTTAAAATATATGTAGTCGTAGATTTTTGGCAGATTTGAGGGAATACTTTTGCCTAAATGAGATGGATGGACTTATTGGTGTTATGCTCTTTATGTAACTGCATTTAAATAACTTCTATAAGTCTTTATTAGGGTGTAGGCATGCTGCAGTTTGGGCTGTTTTTCATTATTTTTTTTTTAAATTAACCTTCCTGTTTTCTTCCCATTTACTGTGCAGCTTTTGTCCTCCAGGGTAAATTTTGACTGTTAAAAAGCATAAGGTATAAATTATCACCCAACTGTGTGTTAGACCTTTTTAGCCAACTTCATTACAACGTATTACCACAAATTTTGCATTTATTTTTGAAAATGTATGGAGTTAAAAAAAGCAGAAATTATGCATTATTTTAACTAAACTCAACATCAAAGGAAAATATGGTATGGTATATGTCACAAAGTTTAGTCAGGATACAGTTTGGAAACCATTTCAGATATTTGAATGGCAGCATCTAATCACACCTGTTGTCCTCTCAGGTCAAAACTGATACTGTTTTATAAAGCATAAAAATTCAATGAAAGTAGTGATGATTATTAAGAATTTAGTATGGAGCCATCCATGTATTTGTTTTCTAATTTCCAGGTGATCAGATGACATAAATCCATATTTTTTTAAAGGTTAATTTGACTCAAGGACAACAGGAGGGGTAAAGTCAAAGCCCCACATATTTGAACGTAATGTAAAAATATTCTTAATGGAAATCTGAGCCCCACTCATTATCACTAATGTATGTAAACACATTTTTTTATTGTCTTGTATCTATAAAGTGTCTGTTTTATGTGTTTTCTCTCTGATTTTAATGTTTTCTGATGTAACATTCTGCAGTTTTTCCTGTATACTCTACTGCAAGCATGAATTAATCAAATTAAATCAAATTCAAAGCTGTCAAGGGAGCAGTGGTGGACAGTAACGAAGTACAAGTAATTTGTTACTGTACTTAAGTAACTTTTTAGCGGATCTGTACTTTACTTGAGTATCATTGTTTTGTGAGACTTTATACTTTGACTCAACTACATTTGGAAGAGGAAAATCTTACTTTTTACTCAACTACTTTCCAAAAACCTGTCGTTCCTTTCAATGTTCCTTTCCACAACATGCATGCATGACCAGCTGCTGTGACAGGTCCAAATGAACGTGCACCGCAAGTGTACCAATCAGAACACATCGTGTGTCGAGCAGTTTTGGCCCGGCCCCCTACCTGGCTACTTGTCCCAACTTGCCTTCTCCTCCATCCATATCTCTATTAGCATTCATTTGACAAAGTTTCGCTGTCCAGTAGCCTGCCCTGCCAACACATGGAAGTTAAAGAAATATGTGTCTAGTGTGGTTTTCCCCCTCCCTATTAATTCCTAATCAGGTGATTTCCATTTAGTATGATGTGCTTATGATAATTTCAAAAGATATCAATACCAGATATCACAAATGGAAAACATTTTGTTTTCAGGGTGGTGTTAGTGGGCTTTTTAACCTTAAATGACTTGATTGAGTGTATAAAGGACATACCAAGACATTGGAACTACATTACACCAAATTACTTTTACTTTTGATACTTAAGTACATTTGAAGCCAAGTACTTTTATACTTTTACTCAAGTCGACATTTAAAGGGAGCACTTTCACTTTTACTGGAGTAATATTTTACACTAGGTATCTCAACTTCTACTCAAGTACGTGGTCTGTGTACTTCGTCCACCACTGCAAGGGAGCATAGTTTCACAGGTTTGAATGCATACTTTAAAACCAGTGGGTTGTCAAGGTTGCAAATCATCTTGAAAGAGTAATATCTTTAAATTTCCTGTGAAGTGAAGGTATTAGAAATATGCAGTTTTAATTCTACAACTGGAAATTCTACAACTTCACTATGGAGGGAATAATAATGCACATATGCAAAATGGGGTGAATAAATCTGCAGAGACTATAGTGTGATTAGAGTCACAGTGTGTTGTCCCTTATTGAAGCTGAAATGGCAGCAAAGCAAGCAAAATCACGAACAGGTATTTAAATTTGAGTTGGGTTTAAAAAAAATAATCTAACACTGAAAAAACTTAGAAAAAAACAAACAACGCTGTTAAATAGGCACTGTGTTATGTATAAAGTTCGCCACTAGGGGTCGCTGTAGATCAGGATGTTGAGAGACGTTGAGAGATGAAGAAGCAGAAAAGAAATGGAGTCAAGTCCATGCAAGTGTCCTGCTCTTTTTTCTTTACCTATAAAAAACTGAAGACAAGGATGGCAGATGTTGGTGTGCCTCATGCACATAAAACAACCTGTGATTTCATTAAATATGTGGATGAAAATGTTTCAGACACGAGAACGTATGAACTGAAAAGTTGTGGAGTTGAAATGACGAAAAAAAGGGAAAACTGGCAATAAATAGAAACGCTGTTTAAAAAAACACAAGCAGATAGCTCCCTGTCTTAAAAGTGAAGCCAATGCAGAAGTGATTTAAACCTGCAGTCTCTCTAATAGCCAGCAGGGGGCGACTCCACTGGTTGCAACAAGAAGTCCAGTAGTATGGAAGTCTTCTAACTTGATTTATAACCCATGTAAACACTTTCTTAATGAGTTTATGGTCTTAATCGATAGTTTCAAGTCTTCTTCAATGCACCATGAAGTTTATTTAGTAAGTTTTGGTCCCATTTTAAAATTATAGATGATAAATCAGCGTATGTATTAGATTAAATTAATGAGTTTTTCTGTTTATCTAGGCTACATGTTAAAAACGACTGTAAATCCACATTTTAAAGTTGATATTGAAAATATTTTCCTCCCAGTTTGCTCCCCTAATTATTTCCCCCAGTGACATTACTAATGCAATCACAGAAACTGAGAAAATCTGTGATGCTTTTGGCCCCTCAGACTTTGCACGTATTAGTTTCAACAAGTGGCTAACTGACAAATTTGGCCCCTCGGGTGCTATTATCGTTCAAGCGCTTATGTGTTATTATTACATTTGGTGTTGTACTCTGCCTCTGCACCTGCACATGTATCCTCGCCTGTATCCCTGCTTTAATTTAAAGTTGGCAAAATTTATAATGAAATAAAACTCCCTGCTGACACTTATCTTGTGTAAGCAAAAATGTGAGTCTCTTCAGCTATGAAAGGAGAACTGAAAAGCTTATTTCAAGGTACATCTGATACACACAATGACTCCGAATCTAAGAAGTCATTGTTATCGAAGGGGAAGTGAGACTGACAAGGAATGTAACGGGATTCACACATGTCGCATAAAGGTTAAACAAACATGGGATATGTTACTGATCAGGCATTTATTCGTTCATGTTTGTATTTCTGTCCCTGGTCTCACGTGCTTGGCTTTCACACAGCTCCCTTTAAATGTACTGATTGTAAGTCAATGCAACACTTCTTCTCTATAACTAAAGATCTAATACCAGTCTGCTCCACAGAACAATTACAGGAGACTATTTAGTTTTGGGTGTTTGTGTATTTCTGTATTCTGGATAAAACATATTACTTTATTTATGAACATGAAGGAACCCTAGAGCTATATTTAAACCTATGCCCACTACTTAACCAGAACCCACTATAAAGAGAAGGAAGACACATTAATGTATTGTAGGAAAAAATTTTATTTGATCCCAGATTACATTAACGGGTTTCCTGATAACTCATACTGCAATTTACTTCATGCCTTTGGAGTTAACAGAGGTCCAGATCTGATCGCACTCCCTGTCCAGCACCAGTTTGCCGTCATCTGTCAGGTGAAGACGGCACATGTTGCATGCAGATTTGGCAGAGTTTGTGTGCCACTTGGGTTGGTCAGCCTTGTTGTACATGACCAGGTTGCAGTCAGCCTGCATGCACAGGCGGGTTGCATCAGATCCAGCAGTGTCAGTGGACCATACTGGCTTCCAGCCATAGATGACAAAGTTGCCATCATCCTGCAGGCAAGAAACAGTGAATGTTAGTAATCGGTTGCTTCTACATATAATTTTACACAATATCAGTAAACATGTATCATCTTGTGTCTTGAGTGTCTAAATATTTTACCTCGAAAACAGCTTTCCACTGCCTGTTGTTGGACATCAGGTAGTCTCCTCTGCGGAGCTCATCATTTTTGGACAAGTAGTTCCTGCTCATGATTCTGAAACACAATTAAATTCTCAGATGAGTTCACAAGATAATTTTTCCCCATTAAAATAACATCGGGACTACCAACCTCATGATGGGGATGGCTGTCACAAGTACACACAACATATTTAACAGTATACATCTTTTGAATGTGATGATATATATTTTTTAAATCAATAAAATAGGTTTTTGAGAGATTCAAATGAACAAAAAAAAAGTTTGGCAACCAACCCTGTGGCCTTATTGCAAAAACTCAGTCCACACTAGTTAGTTGCAGTCAGTGTGACACCATTAGATGCTGGTGAATGAAGCTTTTGTAAAGTGAGTCACGCCCAGACTCTTGTAATCATGGCAGCAGTGCTCAAAGCTTTTTAATTTAACTTAGACCGAAATCAGTCGCAGATTCAGAATGCCAAGTCCAACAATTCTCACTTTACTTGTTATCAAAGATGACATGCAACACCTCGCATTATCAGACTGCTTGCAACACTTACAATTTTCCATATGCATAATTGCAATCAGAGTAAATAGGAAACAGCTGCAAAACTATATGGGCGTGCTTATGCTGCAATATCAGAAGCCATTATCTTTTATGAATCAGATCTTGAGATAGGGCAGATAGCAGTTGCAAGTGATGCACAATTCTTGGTGCAATCAGTGTCTGCAATTAATTTTTCCTTCTACCCAACATCAACAAGCATTTCAACAACAAAAAAAAAACCCAAAAGATTTAACAGTAGAGTCTGCAACACGTCTGCATCAAACTACTCTTGCACAGAAATGTATGAATGCATCAATCAAGTAAAGAGTTGCAAAGTACTTACAGACTCGGATGTTCCAATACCAGACAGACGACAGCTGATGAAAGGAAGTGGAGTAAAAGAGGTAGAATTCACTCCATTTTATATTATCTGATCTGGGTGTGGAGAGAGAGAAAATGGGGGAGGGAAGTTGGCAGAGAGGAGAGTGCCATGCCCCCTTTTTTTCCACGGTTGTTCGGTTCTTTTATTGAGATCAGTACATTCAGTTCTCATTACACATTCTTTAAATTAGTGCTGTTTTTCTCAGGAGGTCAGTGCTTGGACCATATACTGGCCTGTCACATCATTTCATGTCGTTTGGGTTGTTTTTGAGTTTTGTGTCTTATTTTGAATAATTTTTCCCATTTTATGTGTGTGTGTTTGTGTGTGTGCTATTTTTATTTCTTGTGTTTTCCCACCTTAGTGTGTTTTACTTGTGTCCTGTTTGTAATCACTACTTGTCTATATAGTTTTTCAGGTTTTCAGCTCAGTTGGGTCTCTGTGTGATTTGCCTCTTTGTTGAGTTACCCCTTAAAGTACATTTTCCAGCCTCTGTCAGCCTGCAGTCTTTACATTTGGGTCCACTTGCCTTATTCCCCTCTTGTGGTGCAGATCTATTAAAAGTTTATATGCAACTTATATAATGCATCAGCTGTCCAACTGAGTAAAATAAAGTTAATCTCTTTTTCTTAAGGTCTTTAAGTAAGGTCCCTTTCTTGCCAAGCCACTCGCCCCCCTATCCGTTCACTGCAGCTGCACAGGAAGACACTGTACATTGAGGTACAAAGAGGGACTGTAAATGTGCACTCAAACTAACTGTACCTCATACTGTCTTCACATGAACTTAAAAATCAAGTTTTTATTTGCACAATGCACAAACTGCACAAGAAGAAAAATGAACAAACTTATAATGATCTTTGATTGGTTTCCTTTTTCGAGAAGTAGTATAGGAAGTAAAATACTGAGATGTTTTTGTTATGGATGTAAAGGAGGCAAAATGGTTTAAGTCAAGTCCATTTCTATTTATACAACCCACAAAGTGAGCCAAAGAGACAAAAACTAAAATAAAGATGTTTTCTAATAACATGATTAAGGAGCCAAATGTTCTCACAGCTGGGCTAATATACCGTAAAATACACAACAACTTTATGTGCTCCTTTGGTCCATCTGCAAATACTCAAAAGTTACTTTGAATAGAAATGTATGTCAGTTAGAGGAAATCATTTTTTAGAGTATCTAAAGTAGTTTTAGTAAGAGGTTACATGTGAGTGATACCGCTCCACAGGCAGCAAGTACTGAATAAGAGTGGGTGGGGATACAACTGGCAGCTGTCCATGATGAGGAATTCAGCCTGTAAAGAAAATAAAACCCTCTTAATGCACAACAAATGTGAGTTACATAACAGCCTCGTTGCCACTGAATGCAATTTCCTCTATTGTTGCACTGCAGATGGACACCCAAACTTCAGCAAATCAAATCTGACTTTCTTTTATATTTATTTAACAGTGTTACATCTGAAATAAAGCACTCAACTATCACATTAGAGGAGAGAGTCTTAGCAGCATCTGAAGGCAAGCGTTGTTGATAGCGAATATCAAAGAGACGCTTTAAGATTGTATGATTCATCCGTGAAGCCTTGATAAGAAAATCCCTGGGAAAGGACACTAAAAATAACAAGTTAATAGCCAACAGGTTAATGCGGATTCTTTTATGCTACTTCTATTGTTGATCATCTTTTGTTAACCAGTAGACACATACAGCCAAAAGCGTAGGAGCCCCACTGCTGTAACTAATTTTCTTGCAGTGCACCGTCCCTGCTTGTCCTCATCTCCTGAAAATGAGAGAGGAAATGCAGCAAGATGAACTGTATGTTCAGGCATCATTTATGTACACAGCTGGTTCTGGTCTGTTCCTTGTGGAAATATCAAAAGACAGGGTGAAATCTGGGGCTACTGAGAGTTGAAGGATACTCAAACAAAAAACAGTCAGGGTCACTGGAGCAGGTTTTGTTTGCTGTGATTGTTCCTCCTTTACTAAATGAACAGAAACATGTATTCAATCTTAATTATCTAAAGCTAATATGAGGCTTTAGTCATCAGAGGCAGTCAAATAAAGCGAATATGTTCCACAGTTACAGTCTTAACCCTCCTGTCGTCCTCCCGGGTCAAATTGACCCCGTCTCTTTTGACTGTTCTTTCCTTCCTTCCTTCCTTCCTTCCTTCCATCTCTCCTTCTTTCTGTCCTTTCATTCCTTCCTTCCTTCTGTCCTTCTTTTCCTTCCACCTTTCCTTACTTCCTTCCTACCTTCCTTCCTCCCTTCCTTCTCTCCTTACTGCCTTCCTCTTTTCCTCCCTCCCTCCTTACTCCTTTACTTCGTCATTCCTTCCTTCTTTCCTCCCTTCCTTCTGTCCTTCTTTCCTTCCTTCTGTCCTTCTTTTCCTTCCTTCCTTCTCACCTTCTTTCTGTCCTTTCCTTCCTTCCTTCCTTCTGTCCTTCTTTTCCTTCCTTCCTTCCCCCTTTCCTTCCTTCCTACCTTCCTTCCTCCCTTCCTTCTCTTCTTACTGCCTTCCTCTTTTCCTCCCTCCCTCCTTACTCCTTTACTTCATCATTCCTTCCTTCCTTCCTTCCTCAGTCCTTCCTTGACTTGAGGACAACAGGAGGGTTAAACACTCACACAGTCTATTTTTATTGCTTTCATTACTTTTCATGTACTATTTAATGCATTCACTAACTTAAACTTCATCACTTCCTCACAGGTAATCTGGAGTTGATACCAATTCCTATCCTGGACCTACTATTTCCAATGTTGATTTTCAATGCGCCTCTCTCTCCTCTTTATTTCTCCGTTACCCTCTCTCTCCCTCTCAACCCCGAGCAGTCGAGGCAGATGGCCGCCCACTTAGAGCCCGGTTCTGCCTAAGGTTTCCTCACATTGAAAGGAAGTTTTTTCTTGCCACTGTCGCTAAGTGCTTGCTCATGTGGAATGTCGAGTCTCTTTGAATTAAATTAAAGGGTACGGTCTACTCTGGACCTGCTCTCTGTGTAAAGTGTCTTGAGATTACTTTTATTGTGATTTGGTGCTATATATAAATAAAGACTGATAAATAAAGATTGATATTGAGCTTTTAGTGAAATCTACATTACAAAATAATTGCATTTGTAAATTACACATTAGGTATTTGAAGTAAAATGAGGAACAACAATACAACAGAAGGAAAATCTAGCCACTTAACATAAGAAGAAAAAATAGACTCCTTTAGTGTATGTTTGATTTTTTTCCAGCTTGATACAATTTAAGATACCTTTCATCCAAAGGACATGAGATGGAGGTACAGGACATTTCCATCTGAGCATGATTTGTGGTCTCATCAACAGAGTAACAAAGGTGATAACATCCTTGTTAATTTTTGTCAGATGCAGTGCGGTTGGAGAAAACCCAAATAATGCTATTATGGCCTCTGGTTCAATCTGTTTACTGTTGATTTCTGAGAGTGTATTAAAACCAGCTAGAGATGGGCAACCCCAAAACATGTGGACATGATTCGCAGGTGGCTGGTTACATCTTACACAGTTTAAGATTCACATCATTACACATTTAGGATAGCCTTGCTTTGGTCTAATGGGCCCTATGAATAAGATTACATTGGATAAGACCTTGCCGAGCACAAATGGAAGACTTATGAACCCTCCGAAATGCCTCTCTCATCCTGTATTTCCTCACTTAAGTCCTCCTCAACCATGCCAATTTAATGTTATTCAATGAGGTGGCTTGTAAAGACTAATTTTCCTGTAAATTATAGCCAGGCTCAGAGTAGGATACGAGATAAGAAAAGTGTTTTTAGCAGGAAGTGGAAATACTGCGGATGTAACTCCAGATCTTTAAGTATCTTTAAAAAAATAAATCTTTGGGGACATCAAACTTAGCTAATAGTTGTTCAAATGTAGCCAATATATTATTTATATAAAGATCTCGGACGTTTTTATTACCAAAGCTAGACCATGTTGAAAAAACACTATCAGCCACAGATGGAAGGGAAGGGTGGGTTTGAAGCCACTGGAGCAGAGAGAGAGAGAGGTTGTCTGAAACCCAAAGTGCTGTCTGAATTGATTCCAGATCTTGAGGCTGTCTCCATCTCCAGCCACATCAAGGACAAAGATATGACTCTATTCTGCAACCAGTACTGAATAATCCTAAAATTGGCAGCCCAGTACTAGGACCTAAAAATCTGGCTGTGCTAGGCTCCCATCCAATCTGGGCCTCTGCATCAGCTGTTTCCCGATCCTTGGAGTCTTCCCATCAATCTTTTTGAAAAATGAAAGGGAACAAAAACCCAGTAAACACTGAAATAAATATTAAAGTTTAGGGGCAGTGTTCATTTTAATCGATTCAATCCTTGCAACTAAAGAGAGAGCTCTCATCGTTATCTTAATCATCCTTAGTAGGGGCTAAAAAAGAGTCAAAGTTAGCTGAAAAAAACTTTCCAAAACTATCTGTGACATGCACACCAAGACAATAAAACTATTATGAGCAATTTTATGAGGAAACTTATTGCAGCTTAAGTGGAATCAATGGAAACGGCAGCAGGGACAGAGATGGAGCGATCAGATATACAGAACAGTAAATCGTCAGCATACATAGACAGTTTGTGTTCAGTTACAGTTTTTTAAGAAGTAAAAAGGACCTGGCTGTTTCCTGTTCAGCTACACTGGAAGTATGGTAACAAAAAGAGGGAATTTAAAACCAAAAAAGACTTTGAAAGATATTGACCATGCTCAGATGTTTTTGACAGTCCACATCTTTTGAACAGCATGTGCTTAAGGAGAGTAAGGTCACTTAATTCCAACCTGACACTTTGAGTTTCCATCACAGACTGAAAGGGACTTAAGGATGCACACTTTTTACTTTCAAATGAAAGTAAAAAGTGTGAATACCAACCCTGTTCTCCCCTTATTCACAAAGCACTCCGAAATGCACCTCTGTGCACAGATGGGAGACCGGACAGGTAGTGGTTTTCAAGTGATGCACATTTCTTGGTGCTATCAGAGGCTGCATTTCATTCTTTGTGTATTTGTTGCATCGATCTAAGACACTGAAAATGGGAAAATATGTTTTGTAAGTCGCTTTGCATTACCCCTTTTCCACCAAGCTGGAGCTGGTTCGGAGCCAGAGCCTGACTAAGCACCGGTTCTTTGCTTTTCCACCGCCAAAGCTCCAGCCCGGAGCCTCAGAAGGGGAGCCAGAGTGAGCACCAACTCTTTGCTGGTCTATAAAGCAAGAACCGATTATGTCAGCGGACTGGGGGCGGGGCTAACATTTATTAGCCGGCTAGCGGGGTTAATGTTTAATGGCAGACTAGCAGGGTTAACGTTCATTAGCTGACTAGCGTGGTATTTACAGTGGGTTAAAGATTTGTTGATTAAAAGTACTATTTTTATAATTTTTTTGCCAGAGCTGTCTTCTTCTTCTTCTTCTTCTTCGTTTCCGGCAGGCTAGATGCCTTGCGCCATGTTTCTGCCTCTCACTGGTGAATCATAAAAGTGCTTCAAAGGCGCGCGCTGGCTACGTTATACAGTGAAGTAATCGCGTGGCTCCTTGCCGGTTGAAAAGCAACAGGTTCGTAAAAGGTGATTGGATTAGCACCAACTGAGCACTGGCTCTAGCACTAGCTCCGAACCAGCACTGGCTCCAGCTTGGTGGAAAAGGGGTAAATGAGACTGATGTACCTATTATTAACGACATTTGAAGGTTTTTAACTTTATGTGAGGCGTAAGCCACCAGAGAAGGGAGAATAAAGTGGATATGTTCAACAGTTATAGCTTTTTAATTGAAAAAAAATCCCTCTTTGTATCTTGAGGGACAGCGGTTTCCTGTTTAGCTACAATAGAAGGATTGTAACAAAAAAGGGGAATTTGGTACCAAAAAGACTTAGAAAGATATTGTCTTGATTTAACATCCACCCTTTTCACCCGGAGTGACTAATGACTCAAGACCGCTGAGTCCTTCCGCATAGTCCTCATTATGTGCAATCTGTTATCCCTCCAGAACTTGCACGGCACTAGGACTGAGTCCAAATGTCTGGACTTAACCACAATTGCAGACTGGTAGACTCTACAAGTGCATTTTGTCCATACCCACAATTCTACACGCATTTTGTCCATACTCCACACAAGGCCTCAAGTAGACTTTAAGCAGACTTCCAAAGAATTTGCTTCAATAAGAAAATAAAGAAAGATAATTGAGATAAGATAATCCTTTATTAGTGCCATGATGGGGAAATTGAATGCGTTACAGCAGTAAAGTGGATTGCAAACATAGACGATCAAGAATAAATAAGAAAAAACAAGCAATATTAACAATAGGAAATAAAAAAATAGTAACAGTGTGTTGAGAGGACTAATAGTGCTATTGTAAACTCGGTGTGAGATAAGGAGCCATCATCTCCATCATGTGAATGTGCACCAGATGTGTTATTAGAGTTAAGTTAATACTCTAATGTGTTATACATACAGACACATTTCAGATATCATGAGCCAGAACACAAACATTTCCTGTTTTTATGACATTGTAAGGCTTTTGCACTCGAAGGTCTTTCTTTCACACAACACACGCTTTCCAAAATGACTGGGCACGAACCATTAAAAGAGCCGAGAGGGTGTGTAGATGTGAACATGTTCAGAGAGACGTTGTGTCAGTTGTCCAGGCCAGGGGTCTGTGTGTGTGTGTGGTTTACTGGGAACAGTGCTGATTGTACAGCTGCAGGAAGGAAGGACCTGCGATATCAGTCCTTCACACAGCTCTCCAGTGCGGTCAAAGTGGTGTGAGAGTCGTTATTCATTAGAAATGGCAATCATCATTCTCCTTTCTCCCCTCGACTCCACTATAGGTCGAGGGGGCATCCCAAGACAGAGCTAGCCTTCTTGATCAGATTATCCCAGTATCTTCCTGTCTGCAGCCGAGATGCTGTTACCCCAGCAGACCACCCCAGAAACTTATACTTAACATGACAGCTGTACAGATAAATGACCTTCTATACCTGCTGTATCTCATTTTCACCAGGAAGCTACAATATATTAAGTAATTCAACACTGCATTGGTTTATGTATCCGATTTTATACATCAGGTTTCTCACGGGGGAAAAAAACATCACACTGATGATGTAGAGCTCTCTAAAGCTCGTGGATCAAATATGATTCACTTGACATTATAGCAGGGTTTCAAACATAAGGCCTGTGGGCCAGAACCGGCCCGCCGAGGAATCCAATCCGGCCCACTTTTCTTCCTGTGTTCTCTTCCTTCCATCTTTCCTTCCTCCCTTTCTTCCTTCCTTCCCTCCTTCCTTCCTCTTTTTTTCCTTCCTTCATCCCTTTCTTCCTTCTATCCTTCCATGTGTCCTTCCTTCCTTCATTCTGTCCGTCCTTTCTTCTTTCCTTCCTTACTTCCTTCCATCCTCCCTTCCTTCCTTTCTTCCATTTTTCCTTTCTGTCTTCTTTTCATTCCTTCCCTCCATCTTTTTAATGATCCGGCCCACCTGAGATCAAATTGGGCTGTATGTGGCCCTTGAATGAAAATGAGTTTGACACCCCTGCATTATAGGGTTAACTAATTGATCACTTGAATTTAGGCATGATGACAGTTGTTGTGTTAAAAGCTACAAAAAGTTCCCCCTCCTGTCACTTACTAGATCACTTGAAGAACTGCTTGGATGAGTATGTGCAGCAGCTGAATGCAATGTGTGTATTACATCAGAGAGAGAGAGAGAGAGAGGAAAGGCTTGATCACAGCCAGATTGTTGAGTCTGTCCTCACCTTCCTGGATTCCCACTGTATGTATCCCATTATGCAGTGTGCACTATTATTTTCAGTTGTTTGGGTTTTTTTTTTTGGTTTTTTTTAAAGATTTTGCACAGATGTTTGTTGTTCAGAGTTGTTTTTCTGAAGGTTTTAGGGCACACAGTAGATGTAAACCATGGGAAGGTAACAAATAAAGAGCTATAGGAGGCCCATTAGTCGACCTTCTAGCTGGCTGACAAATGTTGCTCCTGTTTTCCACATTCCTGCTCATGGTTGGTGCTTCCCTGCATGGTTTGGAGCCTCTTCTAGCGCGGATAGCAGAGTGGCCTGTTGCTGTGGTTCATTTAAACCACGTCGTAAACCCCATAATCATATTTGACTGGAATCTAAAATTTGGATTGGATGAGGAGAAGTGAAGGAAGAAGATATCCCTATTGGATCATTTGAATTCAACTTTTATGATTGAATGTTTAATTTGTGTCTGGATTCAGATCTACATCACATACACATACTGGTACGTGACAATTAATCTGACTGGCTGACAGTAGGTGTGATTTTTGGAGGAGGAATATTAGGAAATTTTGCAGAATTTCAAGTGAGTCAAACTAATAACCACTGAGTTATGGTCATGTGTCTATTTTATCACGATGCTGCAGTTTCATCATTTATTTATCATTACTTCCTTCCTTCCTTGGCATTTAGGTGATCCAAATACTGCACGCAATTCAGTGATAAAAGGATAAAGCTTTATTTTAATTATATGTTTTTATGCTTCCTATTCTTACTGTCAACTGTCCTTACTGTTGGTTATTAAGGACTTTGAGTTGCCCCCTGGGTATGAAATGTGGTATATAAATAAAACTGCCTTGCCTGGACTTGCCTCGCCAGATAGAGTTCAGGGGAGGTGAGAATTTGGAAATGTCTTTCAGGGAACTTTGCCATTCAGAGACTGAATGTTAACAGAGCAGAGAGACGGCAAATGAAACGGCTCCTGTGGTCAGTGGAGAAGCTTCAACTGATTTTAATGGCACTCTGCAGCCACACCCATGCCATGCCATGCCATGCCGTGCTGTGCCTGGTGTATTTCTGGCAGCATGTTTATCATTTATCTGAGGAAATATGTAAATGCATATTTGCACATGTGCACGAGAGCGGCAGGCTTGGATGGACCATGGCTACGGGTCATGAAAAAAGCACATTTGTCATGGCCAGCTGGTCAGTCTGAGCGTGCCACGACACATGTGAGTGAGTCTTCACTTTAAAGATCTTAAAGATTAAAGGTTGTCAGAAGCCTCATACTAGTGTCAAGAAAACTTTGAAATACATGTTTGCACAGAGGGAGGACTGTGGATCTGGGACATTAATAATTACAGTGAGAAAAACATCCTGAATATTGATATGGGAACATGGGTGACCTCTCCCATTGGCACAGTAATCCACTTTGGGTACAGGAAGTAAATTGCATGCCATGGACTCTATCATTACCACATTCCTCTACATGTATATTGTAAATAGCGGATATGTCTATTGTGTGCAAGTAGGCTTTTGTGTGTTTGCCATATTTTGGGCCCAGCTGCATCATTACACACTTGTTATATAACTGGATAAAGCACTGAGACCTGACAGTCATTAAGCTCTTATCCAATCAACTTTATTTATATAGCACAATTTTAACAAACGGGGGATTTCCAAAATGCTGCACAACAAGATAAAACACAATAAATAGAAGCACAAGAAAAAGATGAAGTACACAATAGAAATAAATAAATAGAATGCACCTCCCGCATAAGATAAATATAGGGTTTTAAGAAGAGTTTTAAAATGAGACAGTGAGGAGGCCTGTCTAATGTGCAGCAGCAAGTTTTGGAGCTGTAATGCCAAACGCTAGATCCCCTTCTTACCTCATTGTGATCCCAGAGCAATTTTTGATGAAAAATCTCCCTTCATCAGAGTATAAAATGCAGCTCTACTCACACACCCACTCTTTATACACACAATATATGAAATACAGGGAAGATTTGAGGTCTTCAACAAGTCTACACACAGCACTTTTAATCAACTTGTTGACAGTGACTTTGTCACAGTTGACTTTTCTTTCTACAGAAACAGGCGATGACAAGATAGGACATGAATAGCATTAACTTTGTTTGGTGTAAGTGCATGGGTTAGGTCTTGGGAGTGCCTTCTGTCTCGTCTGTCACTCTTATTTTACAACAAAGTGGCAAACAGTGTGTGTGTGTGTGTGTGTGTGTGTGTGTGTGTGTGTGTGTGTGTGTGTGTGTGTGTGTGTGTCTTTTAAGGTCACATCTTTCCTCAAACCCATCACCATTAAGGCATCTGATTGGGCAGCAGGTGCTTTAACCCTTTACATACTGTCCATATTCTGACTCATAATTAGTCTCTACACCAATTCACATTCAGTCATTTATAAAAATGTGAGTTATCTTATAGAAATCACTATTTTATGATCCAGGTGAACATTTAATAGAATATGATGAATGAATGCTGATTTTTGAATTAAAAAAAAAAAAAAAAAAATACAGTTCAAATTTGCACATTTGTATATATAAAAATGTGTATCATACGGTGGCTGAGAAGGGTCATAACACATGCAAATGCCAAAACACCTTCAAATTCATCTAGTTTGCTGTTCGTTTCCCTATTTCCCTATTCGATGAAGGTGTTTTCTGAGTTTGCAGGTGTTTTGGCATTTGCATGTGTTATGACCCTTCTCGGCCACCGTAGTATCAGCTGCACAAAATTTTAAAAAAGATTATGCATTTTATTTCCATTTTTCTAAACTGTGAGTCACATTAGTAAAAGTCTGGCTAAAATAAATGTCTTTATGGTGTTTTTACATCTCTCAGATGTGAAATAAATAAATACAAAAAGTCAAATTTGAGCCTGAACCATATGTAAGGGTTCAAATGTTTCAAGTGTTGAGGTGAACCAATGATGAACCCTGTCAAAGGACTTATCTTGCACTGATAGAAGTTAATTAAATCCGGCCACAAATGTGTCTTAATCTTTTCATCACTTCACTATTTTGACTATCCGACATTTGCAGACGACAGGTGCAAATTAACTGTAAATCCAGAAAGGAAACAACATGCTATGTATTATATTGTTCACACATGATTGGGGCCTTTATTACAGGCTCCTTAGGTAGGATGAAAGCAGCATTGATGTAACCAGGCCATGCAAGTTTTACTCTGACCTTTCCAGTCAGCCACATCAAAGTCAAAAATGAAGTCAATATCTTTCATAGTTGAGGCCTTTTTAATGCCAAATTCCCTCTTGAACAGGAAAACACTGCCAATCTAGACTTGAAGAGGGATTTAAAAAGTTAAGTCATGTCAAGTCCATTTCTATTTATACACCCCAAAATGTGAGCTATAAAACTAAAATAAATATGTTTTCTAGTAACACGAATAAGGAGCCAAATGTTCCCCCAGCTGGAAAATGAACAACATTATGTGCTCATATTATCTCGGTCCATCTGCAAATACTCTAAAAAGTGACTTTGAATAGAAATGTATGTCAGTTGGAGGAAATCATATTATTATTGTAGCATTTTAACCCAATATGACAACATTAAGGAGTATCTTTTGTGGTTTTATTACAAGATTAAATGGGGGTGATACCGCAAGAAGTAAGTGCTGAATAAGAGAGTGGGTGGGGATGAAGGTGGCAGCTGTCCATGGTGAGGAATTCAGCCTACAAAAGAAAATCAGAAATCTCTTAACACACAACAAATGTGAGTTGCATAACAGCCTCGTTGGCAATGAATGCAATTTCCTCTATTGTTGCACTGCAGATGAACATCCAAACTTCAATAAATCAAATCTGACTCTGTTATTTGTTTTATTATATTTATTTATTTAACAGTGTTACATCTGAAATAAAGGGACTTTTTGATTCAAGATTGTTTGTGCTTTATATAATCAGCGAAGCCTTGATGAGAAATTCACTCACTAAAACAGACAAATTAATTCCTATAATTGTAACGAGCATACAATAGGTTAACTGTGGGTACTTTTAAGCATTTAAGAAGTTTTCGACACAGCCAGAAGCGTAGGAGCTCCGCTGCTGTAACTCATTTTTTTGCAGTGGTCCATCCTGGCTGTCTTCATCTCCTGAAATGAGAGAAGAAATGCATTAAGATGAGTTGCATGTCCAGGCATCATTTACTGTATGAACACAGCTGTTTGAACATTTCAGATTTTGCCGCTCCTGGTGGAAATATCAAAAGACAGGATCAAATCTAGGGGCCAAGGAGAATTAGAGGAAAGGTTTATAATTTTCCAGGTCTGCCTTATGCCATATGAAAACCGAATCATTCCTCCTATTCATATTGGCCATTTGGAGATCCCTTACTAATGAACTCACAATGTAAGTGATGGGGAACCAAATCCAAGTCCCTGTTTTGTGTAAAAACATATTTAAACTCTATCTGTTAATATGAGGCTTCAGCTATCACAAGTAGTCAAAGAAAGCCCTTTATCTTGATGGATAGTGTTTTCATTTTCAGCTGCAATAGAGGAATTGCAACAAAGGGAAGGAATTTGGCATCGTAAAGACTTTGAAACTTTGAAGTATATCTACTTGATTTGACTTATTTGGGCAGCTGAAGCCTCGTATTAGATTTAGATATTTTAAATATCTAAGGATCTTGCTGTTATTTATGACAGACTTAACCCTCCTGTTGTCCTCGAGTCAAGGAAGGAAGGGAGGAAGAAGGAAGGAAAGGAGGAGGAAGAAGGAAGGAAGGGAGGAGGAAGGAAGGGAGAGAGGAAGGAAGGAAGGGAGGGAGGAAGGAAGGAAGGGAGAGAGGAAGGAAGGAAGGAAAGGAGGAAGGAAGGAAGGTAGGAGGGAGGGAGGAAAGAAGGAAGGAAGGGAGGATGGAAGAAGGGAGGAAGGAGGGAGGGAAGGAAGGAAGGAAAGGAGGGAGGAAGAAAGAAGGAAGGAATGAAGGTAGGAGGAAGGGAAGGAAAGAAGGAGGAAGGGAGGGAGGGAAGGAGGAAGGAACGAAGGAAGGAAGGAAGGAAAGAAAGGAAGGAATGAGGGAAGGAAAGAAGGAAGGAAGGAGGGAGGAAGGGAAGGGAAGGAAAGAAGGAGGGAGGAAGGAAGGAAAGGAAGGGAGGAATGAGGGAAGGAAAGAATGAGGGAGGAAGGAAGGAAGGAAGGAAGGAAGGAAGGAAGGAAGGAAGGAAGGAAGGAAGGAAGGAAGGAAGGACAACACAAAGGTTAAAAAGCTGTGTTTAAGTGGTGAAAGCAACACATAGACTTGCACCAGTGAGTCTAAACACAGTAATGGATATCATCAGAATAATTTGAAAGATGCTATAATCAAAAACAATCTCTACAAATAAAGTAGACATATTAAAAAGGGTAAAAGCTGAAAAGACAAAAGGAAAACTTTATCACTACAGAGAAAAGAAATAACAAGTAACAATACCACTGTGAGCCTCGGTTTCTGGATGCAGTGGACGTACGGGTTCGGCTGGTCTTGTATGTGGTCTCCTACTGCTTTGTAGCAAACTGCACAGTCCATCAGCGGCTGTAAAGTCATCGTAAACATTAGGAAAGCTGCTGTTGGTGTTTTTGGATTCACGATAAGGTTGAGGTACAATCACATCAAGCAGGATTTACTCACTCTGTCATTCCTGAAGCGGCACCTCTGAGCGTTTGTGTCCGTTGTTCCTTTGGGGCACGTGGTAGGTTTCAGGTAAAAGTGGTGGTAGATGTAGCTCACACCAAATCCAGACTGCAGGAGAGCAGAGAAGTCTGTGAACCTCCTGTTGTTCAATCACTTTGTTTTCTCATGCTGAACCAAAATGTTTAGTTGCAACTGATTAAAGCTGCACCACACAATATTTTAACATAAATATACTTGTGTAAAGACGGGAGGAATAATACATGTATCAGTAACCTGAATCTTAAATAATCCATTAAAACAAGCAAGGTTTTATTTTTTGGTATGCATTCTGAACTGTCGATTGTGCTACTTTAAAGATTGGGTAATCATCTGTTATTCATCAAAATGTCACCACTGAGCCAGAAGCTCTGGGGCTGAAAATTGAAGCCAATACGGAAGTGCATGCATTCTTTCTAATGTCCATCGGGGGGCGACGCCACCGTAAAAAAAGAAGTCCAATTGTTTTAAAATAAGATATTCTTTTTTTAGTCCCACGGTGGGGAAATTTACAATAGAAGTCCAGTAAAAAAACAAAACCTTACTTCACACTTAATTTATGACCTCAAGAAATAGTTTCCTAATGTGTTTACAGTCTTAATTGCTAGTTTCAAGTCTTCTTCAATGCATCATGATGCTCATTATGTAAATTAAATTAGATTTAAGATGGTAAATCAGAATATTTTAAGCACTGATCTTGTCACAAGGCATAGGAAATCTGGACTCGGGACTAGCAGTACTTTCTGCTTTGGATGTTTAGCTCACAGATTAATGACTTGCGTCACATCAGTCAAGCACTGTGTGAGGAGCAGAAACACGTTGCTGATTTACAGCTGTTTCATATTTTCAGTGAAGGCTTTACTCCACACCAGATGATCCACTGAGTAACAACAAATGAGGCCATACAAGATGAAAGTCATACAAGCTGCAAATTTGATCTGGTAAATCCTATATTATATGTGGAAGGACGATGGGGGAAAAAAATCTGAGAAAACTCCAGGAATGACACAGTTAGTCTTTTTTCCAGAGATTAAGCTTGTCAAAACAAGTATGAACCTGATTTCCCTGGAGACAAAGTGTGACTGTCGGCAACATGACATCCTGTGTCCTGACTTCCAAAAGAACATTTATATAAAATCTCATAAAGTATGTCATCTTTATCAAGCTGCTATAAATCTTTTACATGTGACCACCATTGTGAAACCAATAAACCTGATATTGATGTGATTAAATATATATAAAAAGAGCTATCCACCTGAATTCTTCAGATCAGGAGCCACAATAAATGATAAAATAAATGTATATACTTGCTTTACCTCAAGGGGTGATTCGGCTATAGTCCTTAAGAAGCGAAAATGGTGCTGCACCGAGCTATGAGACGCGAGTTGCTCCAAAGCCAGATCCACTCCTTTCTTATAGATGTCAGAAAGCTGAACATAAGAGTCCTGGGCCTCGACAGAGCTCAGCACGGCCCCAGCACAAAGCAGCAAAAGCAACGCAGCAGCCATCTTCCTCCGAGTGTGTGCAGAGAGCAGCTCAACTGAAAGGATAAACAGCCTCCTCTCCCTGTGAGATCAATATTGAGATCCAAAACAAGTCCTATTATGGCTCGGAAACGAAACAAACTAACATTAACGGGCCTCTGTGCCAGCTGTTTACTCTTTTCTCTCCGAGTTCCCGTAATACCCCAGGGGAGGCAGATTAGAGCTTGTTTTACCACTGGGGGAGTCAAAGGAGGGAGTTTCACCAAGACAAACTGCTTGCCAGAAGTGGAACTAGTATACCTCGAATGTTATTACAACGGAGACCTGGATTAGTCCAAGTTATTGAAAAAAACCCACATAGTGAAAAGCAGTTGGCCCCAGGACGAGTGCAAAGGTCAGCTGTGACCAGTGGGTGAATGACCTCTTGACTCAGGTTAGTATTTGCATTTACAGGAAAGTGGGTCATTTAAGGGAAATGGGTTTTTTCCTTGAATTCCTTTAATGTGGTTCATAAGGTGAGTAATGAAGCATGTTAACTCCAAAATGAAACTGATTACTTAATAATTACTATGTTTGAGTCACAGTATGTTCTTACAACCAAACTTTATATAATTTAGCACATTTATCAATCTAAGCAAATAGTCTCAACACTTTTGGCCCCTTTTCCTTCTTGAATGGCTTCATATAAACAATCCAGTATCCAAAAAGTATCCAAAAGTATCCAAAAGCAGAAATAAGAGAGAAGTCAGAAAGTCTTATCATGTCCAAGCTCTCATCAAGTACAGTTCACTCACAGAGACGAGTACTTCTATACTCTGTATGTGGACACCTGGACATTGCACCCATATCTGATTGATGAATCTGATTCAATCAAAACCATACTACTTTAACAGCCTCCCTTCCCTCTTCTGGGAAGGTTTCCCACAAGATTTTGGAAACTGGCTGCAGGGTTTTGCTCTCATTTGGCTAAAAGAACATTTGTGAGACGCTGTTGCTGGGCGAAGAGGCCTGGCTCACTCCAATGCACCTCAAATGTGTTGAATGGGGTTGAGGTCATGGGTCTGTGCTGGCCGTAGTAACTCACTGGAGGCTTATTTCTAACAGGAGGAGTTTAATTTTGCTCCAACAGAACATCACTGTGCAACTCAGTTACAGCATTTCTGCAAGCGCACAACAAGGACTGTACTTCTTCTATGTGTGTGTGTCTAACTCTCAGCTGGCAACAACACAATGTCACAGTGCCACCTAGTGGACTCGTTTTTAATACTCTCCAATTTACACTGAAAACATAAACCAAGAGAACCATTTCTATGGACGGGGCTTTATGCATGGGTCATACTAAAACAGAAAAACACCCCCCCCACTGTAGAGTACTGGAGAAATACAATTAACTGAAACGTGTGCTTGGTTCATAAAGTTTTAAATGTTTTGGTCCCTCCTCTGCTATGTGACTCTGTGTGTACTCACTCAGTAAAGTAAATGACTGAATGAGTGATAAAAATCTCTTGTATCATCATGTAAAAAGGAGCAGCATTCATTTCCAATCGATACTGTGTCCGAAACATAACTAGCCTCTTTGTGCTGCTAATCTTTTTACGCTTTACTGCAAAACAGTGGCAAAATAGACCGAAAACACACCCAAGACTTCACATGACCTATAAACTTCACCAGTCACAGTTAATGTCACGCAGGTCCTATCTTGTTGTTGCCTACCTCAGTGGTGAGAAAATTCAAACAGATGAAAGTATGCCCCTTACAATGACAAATTGACTGTCAAAAGGTAAATGACAGTGATTAAAAGTGCTGTGTGCAGACTTGTTCAAGACCTAAAATCTTCATACATCATGTGTATGAAGACTAGGAGTAAGGAGAGCTGCATTTTGTTCTCTGATGATTCCTAAATCAATATATCTTCATCAAAAATTGCCCTGGGGTCAGAGGGAGGTTAGAACTTTTCTGATCTCAGTGCATCGTCCAGTTCAGTTTGGTGACAGGTTGATGGTTTTACCTGCAAAGCATTTCTGCTTGTCGCACCTCTGCCGGTGCCTGAGAACTAGCTGCTGGAGCCATTCTTCACTTATCTTTCACCCCTTTTAACCCCAACCTTTAATGACTCTTGGCCAAAGTGGTCTTGCAGCCACACAGGATATGATGGAGATGTACTTGGGCCGTTTCGCACAGGTCACAGTTGAACCGAGCTACTGTGCTAGACTAGTTGGACTATGAAAGTTGTCACACATTTCTCCGATTAGAAAGGTCACTCCATCCCATCGGCATTGCGAGAATGACCTCCCACTTTGGCTAACAGGCCAAAAACTTGTCTTCCTCCATTCTTGTCACTTTTGTGGCTCTTCACAGCCCAGACTTCATCGTCCTCATTGGATTCTTCCAGTAAGTTATTGGTGTTTTAATCAAGAGATGCCATTTTCTTCCATGCCCTCCCTGTCTGTAACTTGGTACCAGTGTTCCTAACCAGTTGGTGACTTGATTGTCTGAGTTCCAGCACCACCTTGGTCCACTTCCAGCCTGTACCCAAGTCAGATGTTCTTCAGTGGCAGCTTTAGCATGTTCCTTTCGAAGAGAGCAGCATCAAAGAGGCATCTTGGAAATCCAAGCCACTATAGTTGTTGGCTTAGGCATCCGGTTTTGTGACTGTCGTTGCTGTTATGTCACACATCTCTAGAGGCCAGGTAGGTAGTTCTGGTCAATCCTCTTAGATCCCTCTTTCAGATGGTCTTTGACTGCCATGTGCTTATTTGTGAAATCAGCTGTATATTATTTGCTCAGGTTTTTGATTGGTTGTTCTGTGAGCACAGGGATTCTCTCTCCTGCCACTTGAAAAAGGGACTGTGTCCACTTGGCTAACTTAGCGGATTGAGAGGCTGCAGGACTTGGCAGGCTTTATTTTTATTTTGGAAACAGGACAGCAGTTCTTCAAGTCTCTTGAGGAGCCATGCTCTGCAGGCAGCTGTCTGCAATAGGCTTGTGACCTCATCCATGAAGAAACACAGGGATGGCAACCATAGGCCTGCACTATTTCACTAGCTGTGAATAGGATAGGTGAGATGGAACATCACATTGCTATTGCTGCTAGTCAGTTATGCAGTCCTGCAACAACTGGCAAATCTTCAAATCTGCATAGTAGCTCTCAACACACCAGCACATGGAAAAAGTCCAGGGCAAAACTTATCAGCTGATATGGGACAGATCCAAGTCCAGCCATACAACATGAGGGTATATCTTGGCAAACTGGATCTAGCATGTTCTGTACTATCTTATAAAGCAGTCAGCTTGTTTCAGTGTGGTTGTTTTGTTGCAGGAATTTGATCTCTTCACAAGCACAGCAAACAAAATCTTTGCTTCTACATTCAGCAATGCAATGCTTTGAAACTGGGAGACAATATTTGCTCTTTTGGGAGTAGGATGGCCACAGCTGCAAGCCACTCTGTTGTTTCCACATCATTCTCACCAGTTTCCACAGTTCTTTCAAGACTTAAAGGCATTTTCTGTGGAGCTTGGAATACCATTGGGCCTGGGGCAGAGCTTGACCTTGCTCTTTTTTGGGGCTTTTCAGGATCTGAGATCTGAGAGAAAGGCCAAATTAAAATTGCATGAGCTGCTCACTTTTCAATAGGCTTTGTAAACTGAGAGAAGGAGTTTTAGCCTTCCTAAGGAGCCTGTAATTATAATGGCAGCTATACAGTGTCAATAATTATGTAATACTATAATGTGAAGCTCTTAAGCGCAACTGAAGGGAGTGTATTTTCATCAGGTTCCCATGAAGTCAATCTAAAATGTCAACATGTCAACACAAGGTGTGTCATTCAAAATTTGGCTCAATATGAAATTTGATTGTTGAGATGAAATATTTGGCTCAATGTACCTTCACATGTTTAAGCAATGTGCATGTTGAGGTATAATATTTGGCTCAATGTGCTGATTTTTTCCCCCACTGCATTGCCACAAGTTCATGAAACACTTATTGAGGGTTATACTGGTGCTTTCATCACAAATGGGCATCACTATGTTTTTAGGAAGGGTGAGTGTTACACTCTGTCTACCTTGTCTATCTATTTGAGGTCAAAATCCTTCCATTTCCTGTGAGGAGATTTGGTCAATGTCTAGTGACACATGTGGATGTTACCAGCGGACATGGAACAATTTACAGATCACAGTGGTCATGTTTACAAGTAAAGCAAACATTTCATCATTCCAATATATTACTGCTGAACAAATCATTTTGGTGTCCCCTTTTGAACCTTTTCCTTTCAAATCTGTTTCCCCTGTTCTCAGCCTGGTTGTGCAATGTAGGTCAGCTGGTTTCATAAACATGTGGGAGTCAGACATCAGTGTGTATGCTTCTGATAATAGTTCTGAAGCAAAAGAATGTGGACCAAATATCATCAGTTCCCATATAGATGCTATTTTCAAAGTTATTTTAGGCATTACGTCAGAACTGGGCGATTTGTAAATGTTTATCATTTGGATGTGTTTGTCGGTATCCTGAGAGAGTGCCTCTGAGTCTCTGTTGATTTCTTCAATATGTCTCTTGCCACAGTCTCAGGCAACAAGCACCCACTTTGTTTCTGCCATGAGGCCGTAAGGTGCGGTCCTCGGCCTCTGGAAGATCTGCCTTACCCCCCAACCTGCCCCTATTGCAATGTTTGAATCACCTGTAAATGAGCCACATGGAGTCTCTCAACTGCTATTGTGTATCAAGGTGAAGCTCTTCACATGCTGATTTTAAGAGTAAAAGGTTTCACATTGTAGTCTGCAAGCAAAAGAGGTCTTAGATTTGATTTCAATGCAACAAATAGAGAAATTATTTTATTTTTCCTGCAATGGTCACGCAACACAAATCAATACAGTAAAAAGAAAAAACACAGGCCTACTATATGCAGTAGTAGTAGCAGCAGCAGTGTATAATAATAAAATAAAAATCACAGAACGTTCCGGTCACACACCCAAATGCTCTCTGGGGAGGAATCATCTTGTATGTCGCAACCATCATCTGCTGTTATGTCATTGCACAAGGCATCTGTTGCAGCAAGCAAAGATCGTATACTTTACACCCCCACTTTACACTGTTCCCCTTGTCCAACGTTTATCTGAGCAGGCTCACATGTTCACAAGTTGTAGTCACTCTGTTGGCCTCATGCTCTATAAATGTGTTCTACAATATACATACTCACATTACTTACACCTGATAACTGGACAGCATGAGCCATAGGTTGATCTAAGATGTGAAACTCCCCAGTTACAGTAACAGTAGGCTAGTAGAAGCAGTAGTAAATATAGTATTAACAGTAGCAATAAAAGTTGTACTATCAGTGGTAGTAATTGTAGTAAGAGTAGTAGAAATAGTAGTATTAACAGAAGTAACAGTAGATTTAGAAGATTTACAAGAATATACAACGAGATTTGGAGCGCTACATCTGAAACAAATGCTCAGTAGTCAATAACAACAAACAATAAAAATAACCAATAGGACAGACAACATAAACCATCACACCAGGGGGAATAAATAGTTTAAGAAAAAGGTGTAAAAATTAGAGAATGGTGTAAAGATAAATGAATAATAAATAGTACTGCACATTAAGTAGACTGAATATTCTGACAACTCCAACTGTCAATTAAGAATAGACCCAAAGCAACTGAGATAAAACTGTATTATATAATTTATCTTTTGCATAGAAATACATCTGATTGGAAAATGGCCACTAGATAGACCAAAAAAGGAAAGGAAGCAAAGTAGAGTAAAGCACGTTGTTCCGCCCACGGGACGGGTCGGAGTTTGGGAGGTAGCGACAAGTTCTTCTGAATGTTTTAAACACCAACCCTTAAACATATATATTCATGCCATACATTGTTAGAAAGCTTAGATTGCCCAGAGTCATTCAAGACCACTCGCGAATTATATGGTTGCTCACAGCCGTAATAATATTAGCGATTGGCTCGGCTAGCCACTCAGCTAAAGTAAGAATAGCTATAATGCCTACATACCTTCAAAGTCTTCCCTTTATCCACAACGATCATCTTATGACTCAGCACTTTCTGTACAGCTCGCCAAGTATCCATTCTTGTGAAATATGAAATTCGTTTCCTTCTAACCGAAATACTTTCCTCAATATGTCCATGTATTTAGTCCAACACGTAAAGGAACACACGCGGAACAAACCATGTAAGGTTCCTTTTACGTCATTTCCGGACCTGCACGTTCGTCTGTGGGACACGTGACTGTTTTGTTTACGTTCGTGAGCTCTTCCTGTTTCATACGACCACAACGACAACGTGGGTTTGATTGACAGCTGTTCCAGCCAGTGGGAATCTTCAATGAAATGAAGTTGATAACCTTTTAGCCAATAGTCTGAGGTTTCCAACAGTGTATGACACTACACTATCAAGTTTAGTTGTCCAAAAACAAATGCCATTATTCCCCGCGTGCGCTCCAATTTCTGCACGCGCGGTCCGCACACACAGGAGCGTAGGCTTTTTTCAGTATAGCGAACTTTTTTTTCATGGACATACCTGTTGAAAAATAACTCGATTTTTGGTCTTTTGACTCCAAATTTGGACTGCATGAAGCCAAGACCTGTGGCTGTGTCCTCATTGTGTCTATATCCCGCTGAGAGGTCCCTGAATGTCTGTACACATGTCATTGTATAGGCAAACCTATGGGCGAGTAAACAACCCCATCATTGTAACCTCTGCCACTCTTTGTCAGTAAGTCACAGAATCACACAGACATGTTTACAAGAATCCTGAGAGTGTGACCTTTCCAATGATACCAGACACATCTCTGAGTCTCAAACTATATGGGATCTGTGCCACTCACAACTTGAGCATGTCGTTTATGCAAAAAACATACAACAGGTAAAAAGTGGGCATTCTTGTACGAACCAATCCTAATAGAGGGCGTTCCCATGTTCTTCACCTTATAACACATCCATTAGGGTTTAGGGTTAGGTTTTCATGACAAGAAAGCATAAAACTCCCAGCAAAGATGCACGGGGAGAAGAGAAAGGAGTTCAGTTCATCCCTCCCTGGCAGTTTAGGTCTATAGCAGCATAACTAGGGCCTGATCCAAGACGAGCCTGCACTGACCCTAACTAAAAGCTTTATCAAAAAAGAAAGTTTTTAGCCTCTTTCTCCTCTTTCTCCTCAGCCTGGATTCCATGTGGCGTCCGTGAACCGTGAGTTCAAACTTAAACACACCAACTGCACAAAGGGAGTAACAGATACAGAGTATTGCCAGGTCGTGAACGATAAAGTAAGTATTGTACTGTTTTTTCTTTAAGGCCATTATAGAACTCTGAAATGAGGAACGGGAGGCCAACTCTGCTCTAACATGTCTGCTCTGTTTTGTTTGTGTGCATTCATGCAGCCGGTTCAAAACTGTCTTGTCTGCTACAAAACATTTTATAATACCATTGCCGAAGACCCTGCACCGTACGTTCACTGCATGGAGCACGAGGCCCTTACACGGGTATGTTTTGCTTTTGTTAGAAATAAACACAAAGCCACAGTGCAAGAAAGTTAACTCTAAGCTTCTTTTTGGACTTTTTTTCTCATCTTGTTCATGTTTTTCTGAATGGCAGGAGTTGGAGGACATCAGGTATCAGGAATGTGCGAAGGTGAAGGACACAGATTTTGCCCCATCTCCAACTCCACCTTCAAATCCCATGGCCGGAGCACCACCACAACAAAATGTTGACTTAAATAAAGATAAAATTAATGATAAAGTTTAATTTTGTGAGCTAGTATAAGTTGTATTTCTTCCAGATGGTATCCACCTTTGGCATAAGTGGCCTAAGTAGACTTATTTGATCAAAATCAGTACATCCTTTCTTTTTTTTTGGCCCAGAAAAATTGATAAAAATATACAAAATACTTCTTTATCCTGTCTGTGGGACTGTGAGGGAAAGTCCTGTTTGCTTCTGCTAAGCACGAATAGAGGTATCTTGCACATGTTTCAATCTTTAAGTTGTTGGGAAACAAACATAAATAAAACTCATTATAAAGGAGTTGAGCCTGGAGAGGGGGGGGTTGAACCTTTCTCCTGTGTTAATGTATTCTGACTGAGGATGGTTTATAATACTGATTATGAGAACAATAACTGGATATGTGTGTGTGTAGGAGAGGACTCCTGTGTTTGCACCAAGGATAAGATGATTACATTGTGTCTTAAGAAAGAAAGGTTGAATAACACCATCCTGTCTTTTGCTACTGTTTAAATGTGTGTATAAGAATTGAAGAGAAACAGCTCCTCCTCAGTCTTATCTGTGCATTGCTGAAGAATGACTCCTGCTTGCAAGAAATAAAGATGCTGTGAATCTGAAATATTGTGTCAAAGTGATATTTGACTCTCATTTACACCATGACTGGAACTCAGCCACAAGCACATTAATTCCTACTTCCTACTTTGACTAAACCTAGTTGTGATTTTCAGCTGTAGATTAATATACATTTGGTGCTCTGGTGGGTTTTTACAGCAGCTTATATAATATGTGGGTTTGACTCAATGCTAATGAATGACTGTGTCACTCAGTGCACCAGTGTGGCTCATTAATGTGTGTTCGTACAACAATGGAGGTCTGTCGGCTCGGAGGAATAATATCAGGCTTTGGTTACACAGACAACACATATCAGAGGAATCAGTTCATTGCTGGATATTTGTGTTATTAGTTGAAAATTAGAGAAATATAACATGTTGTTGGCCTAAAAGAAATTCTATTGAAAGTCAAATGTTCATCAAACACACTCAGCGGAGCTAACTCACTAGCTCCGCTGAGTCCAAGGCAATGTATCCAAATCTGTTTATACTGTTTTGTCTGCAGTTGTTTCATGGCCTAGGTTTGGCCTCTTAGATCTGGTAAAGGTAAATCTCAATGCTGCAAAAAACACTGAAATTTTAGACAATAGTGTGTTTCACAACAACTATGGCAACAGTTTGGGGAAGGTGCTTTCCAGTTTTAGCATGAAAATATCCCCATATACAAAGTCCAGTCCTTAACCCTCCTGCTGTCCTGGAGTCAAGGAAGGAAGGGAGGGAGGAAGAAGGAAGGAAAGGAGGGGAGGACGAAGGAAGGAAGGAGGAAGGAAAGGAGGGGAGGGGGGAGGAGGGAAGGAAGGGGGGGAGGAAGGAAGGAAAGGAAGGAGGAAAGAAAGGGAGAAGGAGGTAAGGAAGGAAAGGAGGGGAGGGGGGAGGAGGGAAGGAGGAAGGAAAGGAGGGGGGGGGAAGGAGGGAGGAAAGAAAGGGAGAAGGAGGTAAGGAAGGAAAGGAGGGGATGACGAAGGAAGGAAGGAAGGAAGGAAGGGAGGAAGGGAGGAAAGAAGGAAAACAGTCAAAACAGACGGGGTCAATTTGACCCAGTAGGACGACACAAGGGTTAAAAAATGTTTTCTTGGTTTGTGCTTTCAGTGTAAAATAGAGAGTGTTCCACATCAGTCCACTAGGTGGCAGGGTGACGGTTGTGTCGTTGCCAATAGAGACACATGCAGAGGAAGTGCAGTTATTGCAGAAATGTTGTAACCGAGTTGCACAGTGATTCCAGTGCAGCAGAAATAGACTCCTCTTGTTCATTAATAAGCCTCTGGTGAGTTACTACGGTTTAAAAGACCTGGCCGGGCCTGCAAAGACCCCTGACTTCAACCCCCTCCAACACATTAGAGATGCATTGGAGCGAGTCAGGCCTCTTCGCCCAACAACAGTCACCTCACTAATGGTCTGTTGGCTGAAATCCCTGCAGCCAGCTTCCAAAATCTTGTGGGAAACCTTCCCAGAAGAGGGCAGGCTGTTAAAGTAGTATGGTTTTCATCAATCACATACAGGTGCAATGTCCAAGTTCTTATCTGTACTCGATGAGAAGTTGGACATGACAAGACCTGTTTTTAACCCTCCTGTCATCCCCCCGGGTAAAATTGACCCAGTCTCTTTTGACTGTTCCTTCTTTCCTTCTTTCCTCCCTTCCTTCCTTCCTTCTTTCCTTCCTTCCTTCCTCCCTCTTTGTTTAATTTTTCCTTTTTTCTTTCCCTCCTTCCCTCTTTCTTTGCTCCCTCCTCCTTCCATCCTTCTTTCCTCACTTCCTTCCTTCTTTCCTCCCTCCCTCCTTACTCCTTTCCTCCCCCCTCCCTTCTTTCCTCCCTCCCTCCCTCCCTTCCTTCCTTCCTTCCTTCCTTCCTTCCTTCCTTCCTTCCTTCCTTCCTCCCTTCCTTCCTTCCTTCCTTCCTTCCTTCCTTCCTCCTGTCCTTCCTTGACCTGAGGACAACAGGAGGGTTAAAAAGAATCTTTAAATTTTAAAGATGTCTTTTGTCTCATAAAATCATAAAAGAACATTTTCTGTCTTTTTTCTTTTGGATACTTAAACCTAAATGAAGCAGTTTGAGAAGAAGCTAAAGCTAAATGATAGTTTGGTGTTTGTAAGAACATACTGTGACTCATTTGACTCAGTTAACATGCTTCATTACTCACCTTATCAACCACATTAAAGGAATTCAAGGAACAATCCCATTTCGTACAAGTGACCCACTTTTTCTATTTATGCATCAACTCAACTGAACAAAAAGGTCATTCACCCACTGGTCACAGCTGACCTTTGACCTCGTCCTGGGGCCAACCGCTTTTCGCTGCACGTTGGGCTTTTTTCCCATAACATGGATTACTAATCCAGGTCTCCATTGTAATAACACTCGAAACATAGTAATTCCACTTCTGGTAAGCAGTCTGTTCTGTGGAAACTCCTCCCTTTGAGTGTTTTGGTAAAACAAGCTCTACTCTGTGTCCCCCTGAGTAATGACAGGAACTAAGAGAGAGAAAAGAGAAAAGCAGCTGGTGCACAGGCCCCATTGATGCTAGTTTGTTTTATTTCTTTGTGAAAGCATCTCTCTGGCTACATGTGCAGCGAGGAAACCAATCACAAGACTCTACTGATGATTTATTTGAATATGAGACTTGTTTATGATAGCCTTGTCAGTGTTTTCATGGGTGATTTATCTTGCAAACATTTTGAATATTAAATACATTACAAGAACTTTGGCACAAGACAAAAACAGCTCCAACATCTTCTGTCGTGTCCACGTACACCCGGCCTTTCCCCAACTTCTTAATCTGTTGAGTTTCATGGCAGTAACCCCAACCTCAACCCCAACCCCAACCCTAACCCTAACCCCATAAATGCTGCTTTACTACCATCAGCACCACAGAAACACTTGTACTCCCTGCCATACTTCCTCCATCTACCATTCCACACCACACCGTATTAAGGACATGGATAGCCCAGGTCTGTAGGCCAGTGCATTTAATGTTCTTCCACAACCCCTGAACCCTAACCCCAACCCCAACCCTAACCCTAACCCCATAAATGCTGCTTTACTACCATCTGCTGAACTATCCCATGCCAAGGAAAGAAGTAAGAAAGGGAGGAAGGAAAGAAGGACAGATGACAGGAGGGAAAGTGGGCCGGATTGGACGCCTTGGCGGGCCGGTTCTGGCCCACGGGCCGCATATTTGACACCCCTGCTTTAGATAGTGTAATGTGTGCCCCCTCAGTTTCCCTGCTGACCATCAGGACGGGTTTCTCAAATCCTGCCACACAACACAACCAAAGGCCTATTGTCCTATCAGAGATCCTCTGGTGTGGTCCAGCTGTTCTTTTTACACAGACATCAATTCAGCAATGTGATCACGTCCACTACCGGCTTCATAACTGAACAATAACCCCCATTTTTGTACTCTCCATAGAGAGCTGTGAGGTGGCTTTGTAAAATGTGTTAGATGAGGCTGAGGTCAAATCTCTCTGCAGGCCAGACCAGACCAGACCAGACCAGACTAGGCCAGTTCTTCTAAAGCAAACTAAGAAAATATTTTTTTAAATAGACTGGGTCTTGAACATGGGGGCATTTTACGCTAAAGCAGGAGAGCACCTTCCCCAAACTGTTGCTACAGTCACTGTGAACACATTATTGTCTAAAATACAAGTTAGGTACAACACTGAGATTTCCCTTTATTGGATCTAAGAGGCTAAACCATGAAACACCTGCAGACAAAACAGTATCTGGAATGATTTGTATAAAAAGTACTTTAATGGTGCAATTTCCTAAACAGATATTCAATTAATCAAACAAGATGGTAGCCTTGTTGCCATTTAAAGGTCCTGATCTCTGTGCAAAACAGAATGCAAAAAATAAATCATATCCCCTTTTAAATAGTAAGTAAGTAATGTTGAGAGACATCAAACATTGCCTTGGACTCAGCGGAGATAACTCACTGTGTGTTTGATGAACATTTGAACTTCAATATATTTTTTTAGGCCAAAATGCAGCAATGAACTGATTCCTCTGATATGTGTTGCCTGTGTAACCAAAGCCTGATATTATTCCTCCGAGCCGACAGACCTCCATTGTTGTCCAAACACACATTAATGAGCCACACTGGTGCACTGAGTGACACAGTCATTCATTAGCATTGAGTCAAGCCCACATATATTATATAAGCTGTTGTAAAAACCCACCAGAGCATCAAATGTATTAATCTACAGCTGAAAATCACAACTAATGCATATTAACTGCAAGCAAGAGTCATTCTTCAGTAATGCACAGATTAAGATGAGGAGGTGCTGTTTCTCCTCAGTTCTTATAGACTAGACACATAAAATACACTTTTTAGCCTATTTACCATTGTTTGAATTATATGAAATTGGAAGTAGGGATGAATGGGTGTCACGGACAGGATAGGAAAGTATTTAGAGATGAATGAATATATTTTATACATTTTTATGGAATTTGCCAGACTATAGGCAGCCTCCTTTTGATTACTGACTTTAGTCCAATTAGGTTAAATCATACCAGGAGTTTGATTATTAATCTATTTATTAGGTTATTTTTGTCTTTCTTATGTTGGAAATAATATTAGTTTGAACTATTTGAATTGAATTTTGTGTTGGGACAAATACATTTTTTGCACTTAATATTATTTGCGTTTTGTGATGCAGTCATTCGCATCAGGGAAGGTGTGCACGTGTAAATGCAATGCCTTGTGTGTGTGTTTTCATGTGGGTAACACAATGATGTGGGTCATGTAAATATAAAACCTTAACTGACTGACAAAAATCGAAAACCCTCTTATATGTCAGGAGAGAAACCTGGCTGGCACCCCTTAAAAAAAAGAAGAACTTCCTCACACACGCCCACAGCGAAACCGTCACATAAAAAAATGGCACCCCAGATGGGACTCAAACCCACAATCCCTGGCTTAGGACACCCTTTAGAGGAAATACAACCTTTAATAGTTCACAAAATTAAACTTTATTATTAATTTTGTGTAAGGCAACACTTTATGTACAGACGTAAAATGTGATTTAAAAAAAAAAGACCATTACCAACACACACATAAAGAGTAGTTAAGAGGTGGGCTACTCATTAATGACAGTATAGTTGTTCAAAGTTATTTACAGGCTACGTTACTTCACACTTCATCTGTTCCTTTCGATGCTAGAAGAGTTGGGGCTCCATTGCTGTAACCCATTTTTTCGCAGTGGTTTACTCTGGTGTCCTTCATCTCCTGCAATTAAAATATAAGTGAATATAATGAGGGAAAAAAAGTTAGTGGCTTTCTGATGTGTGTCTAACCAAAGGGAGACTGACCTCCGTAAGGGCCGGTTTGTGGACACAGTGAATGTACGGTACAGGTTCAGCTTCGATGTTCCCTTCAAATGTTTTGTAACAGATTGCACAGTCGATCAGCGGCTGCATGAAAGCACAAAAACAAACACACCGCAAGCAGACATGTTAGAGCACATCCAACCTCACATCTCACATTCCACAGTTCAATCATCTTTGGAGGAGAGAAAACCAGTATTTTTTAGCACTTACTCTGTCGTGCCTGAACTGACACGCCGAAGAGTCGACTGTTCCCTTTGCACATTTGGTGGCTTTAAGATAGAAGTGGTGGTAGATGTAGCTCACATCGAATCCAGGCTGAGGAGAAAGAAGAGAAAGAAGAATTGGAAGAGGAGGAGGAGGAGGAGGTGGGGGAGGAAGATCAGTTCTGACCAACTCAATCACCTTCTCAATTCCTCTCAGATAAAATCACCACATTCTTTGACATTTAGGATGCAACTCACAGTAAAATCACATGAAAACACTCTGCAATCAAATGAATGATCAACTTTGATTCTTACAAGCTCCACAACACATGCAAGAATAACAAATACCTCAATGCTTGACTGTGCAAGACTTCTGAAGAAGAGAAAATGGCTCTGGATCCCAGAAAGAGCGTTGAGCTTCTCCAAGGCCAGGTCCACTCCTTTTTTGTAGTCTTCAGGTAGTTTCTCGTAGGCATCTTGTGCATTAGCCGAAAAAAACAAGGCTCCAAAGCTGAGCAGCAGCAACAGTGGGACAGCAGCCATCTTCCTCCCTGTGTGTGTGTCACTGTGTGGTGACGGGACTGTGATGCACCACCCACTCTATACTGTCTCTTTCTTTTTTTTTGGGGGGGGGGGGGGGGGGGGGGGATAGAACATCCAGCCCTCTTTTCCCCCTGGTACATAACAGGAAACTGCTGAATACGATCAACACTTATGTAGGACACACCTGGAGAATTTTAGTGATATAGATTTTTAACTTTTCCTTGAAGCTTTTTCATTAGTAACATCATTGGAATAATTGTTTTCTGGCAGCTTATTAATTATTTAATGGCCTTTATGATATCTCTTATTATTAAAGTTTTAGATGGTTCTCACATTAACCTAGACCAGTTTAGATGCTAAAAATCTACTTTTTGTCGTTATTGTTTAATGTGGTTTCTGAAGTTCGCATCAATCTATGACCTAAACCCAGATCCTTGATTTGATTTGAGGTGTTAATTGAGAGGGAGGGCCAAAACAATTACCCAGCTATCATGTCCATGTGGGCCCCATAAGGGTTAGATTTGTGCTGCAATATGAGTCCCACATGGGTTTGTCTGCAGTTTCTAGATAAGAAAGCTTTTATTGCCATTTCTCAAGTACATGTACATAAGAAACGAAATTGTGTTCCCCCTATCTAAAAACTTCTATGGTGGTCACACTTGTGTTTGCCCAAATGGGCTTCAAGTGGGTTCTGACTGGGTTTCAGGTGGGGCCCATCTGGGTGAGTTATACATATGGAGCCCATACAATTTTCTCGGTTTATGCCCATGTCTACTTACTTTGTCCACTTAGCCCACTTAAATCCCTTATGGGGCTCATACAGTCGGCCCACATGTGTTACTCAAAGTATGTGGGCACATTTAATCCATGTGTGGCCCACATGGACATGCTGGCTGGGAAGTCTTCAGGTTGATTGATAATATAAAGCTGAGTATCAGTTGTCAACATAATAGTTAGGAAATAATGTTCTGCCCTGTTGTCATCTTAAAATATAACTTTTTAAGGCTAATCAAAGACTTTTTTAACCTTTATGTAACATCTTGCACTTCCTCAGGACTCCCAGTGTGTCAGAGACAATTTTACAGCTTGTGTAAAGTTCAAAGTTATGTTATCTTTATTGCTTTCATTTTGTGGTTATGTCTTCACTTTCATTCTCTTTATTGCCTTAAAACTTCACACTTCAATTAATTCTTTCAAAGTTCCCAATTCCCCTTTAACCCTCCTGTTGTCCTCGAGTCAAGGAAGGAAAGGGAGGAAGAAGGAAGGAAGGGAAAGAGCAAAGGAGCGAGGAAGGAAAGGAGGGAGGGAAGGAAGGAATGAAGGAAGGATGGAGGGGAGGAAGAAGCAAGGAAAGGAGGGAGGAAAGGAGGAAAGAAAGAAAGGAGAGGGGGAGAAAGGAGGAAAGGAAGGAAGGAAGGAGGGATGGAAGGGAGGGAGGAAGAAGGAAGGAAGGGAGGAAGAAGGAAGGAAAGGAGGGGGAAGGGAGGAAGAAGGAAGGAAGGGAGGAAGAAGGAAGGAAGGAAAGGAGGGAGGAGGGAAGAAGGAAGGAGATTAAAGCTTAAATATCTAGACATAAGAAAACACAAGTGAACAGCAGCCAGGATAAATAGAAAATAGCTTTTTATTTGTCATCAATATTTGAACCATAAATGTACAAGGGAACAACAGCAATAGCCTCTCGGGACTTTGTATTGCTTTTTGAAATGGAACAACACGTCATATCAGCATTTCATGATTTTGACAGATACTTCGACATACACAGAGCACCTTCATTCAATCCACAGGCACAATAAGCAAACATTAAACTGTACTCCACTTCTTTACTTCTGATAAATATCCCCTTCATGTCCAATGGCCATGGTGCAGCAAAAAAAATGTGTGTGTACATTTAACATTTCCAAATAATCTTTAAAAAAAAAAAAAACAGCAATAATGCCTCATATTGCAACAGATATAGTAAAAGTAGAGAGATGTTTGATTTTATGAGCGTCTCAAAAGTGCAAAAAAATATTGTGTAACACGTGTGTCGTCCTTTAACAAGACACAGCACAACACTTGTAGCCGATCACTTCATGGTCCCACAGGCACTTGAGATTTTGTGCAACTTCTGTGACACCGAACAGGCACAAGATCACAACGACAAGTCAAGTTCAGGCTGAGATGGCATAGTTCAGATAAAGAGGGGGAGAGAGAGAGAGGGGGGGAAAGGGAGGGAGAGGGGGAAAGGGAGAGAGAGAGAGGGAGAGAGAGGGAGAGGGAGAGAGGGAGAGGGAGAGGGAGAGAGAGGGAGAGGTGAAGAGGTGAGGGTGAGGGAGAGGGAGAGGTGAAGAGGGAGAGAGAGGGAGAGAGGGAGAGGTGAAGAGGGAGAGAGAGAGGGAGAGGGAGAGGGGTAAAGAGACAGAGAGAGAGATAGAGGGATAGGGAGAGGGAGAGGGGGAGGGGGAGGGAGAGAGAGAGGTGAAGTGGGAGAGGGAGAGAGAGAGAGGGAGAAGGAGAGAGAGGGAGAAGGAGAGAGAGGGAGAGGGAGAGAGAGAGAGGGAGAGAGAGAGAGAGAGGGAGAGGTGAAGAGGGAGAGAGAGAGGGAGAGGGAGAGGGGTAAAGAGACAGAGACAGAGAGAGAGAGAGAGGGAGAGGGAGAGGGAGAGGGGGAGGGGGAGGGAGAGAGAGAGGTGAAGTGGGAGAGGGAGAGAGAGAGAGGGAGAGGGAGAGAGGGAGAAGGAGAGGTGAAGAGGGAGAAGGTTAGGGAGACAGACAGAGGGAGAGGAAGAGGGAGAGGGAGAGGGAGAGGGAGAGAGAGAGAGAGAGAGAGAGAGAGAGAGAGAGAGAGAGAGAGAGAGAGAGGGAGAGGTGAAGAGTGGTGTCAGAGATACAAATACACACTAGAGAGTAACAGAGGACTTCTTGATAAATCACTGCTTGTTTTGTTGTTGTTGCTTTTTTGACACAGTCAAAGCTACTGATCCACGTCATGCTGCACACACACAACATGACATAAAACACACACACACACACACACACACACACACACACACACACACACAAAAACAAAAAAAAACCACACATTTATATTTTTTAAAAGCCTTCCCTCTCAGCGGTGCATGAAGATTGTCTACACAGCTTTTGGTGACAATTGACAATGATTTGGTCGACTGAGTGATGATTAGTTGCTGCCAATAAAAAAAAAACAAAGAGGAACTTTTTTTTTTATGATAAATCATGGTGGAATGTCTTGTAATGATTTTTTGTTGTTAATTTAGACTGAAACAACCCTTCAAGAAAATACAGTTAAGGAGACGTGAGATGACTGAACTGCAGCTTATTTGTTTTTGACCACGAAACTATTTACATGAGACATTTGGCACTTGGACAAACAAACCAATAAATTACAGCTATTCCCATAATAAACCAACCACACCAACCAAGTGAGGCATCAATATATAAACTCTACATTAGTACATTAGTGCCCTAAAACATTTAAGTGGAGACATTTAGAGTATATTATCATGCCACTGTGTTAACGCTCTACTACAAAAAAAATGATGAGAAACATGATACTATGGCATTAGTGTATTGATAAATTGCATTTTCATTTAACTTGGTTTGTTTTTTTTTTGTTTTGTGTTTTTTTTTTTTTGGTACATCATGACTGATATCTCCCTCTGCTGGTGAACTTAAGTCACTACAGGTAAATACTTTCGATTTAAAGATTTAAAGGCTCAACTATCATCTAAAAATGCTGCATTTCGAGGACAAAAAGGCTAAAAAAACCCCAAAAAAACCCAAAAAACAATCACAAATAGTCCAAACTAAAGCAGTATTGATATTTAAAGGCTATGAGAAGACACTAAGCAGATAAAATGATCACATAAAATACAGTCATTGTTCAGATTTGGTGTCTTATTTTTGTTTTTTTAAAAAGTGCTACGAGCTTCGGGAGGCGGGTAAAGTGATCAGCTGTCTATAAATCAGACAGGATGAGGGGAAAAAACACCTCTAGGTATACCTTTTTATTTCCTTCATAAGGCGCTTGGTGAGCTTAAAAAGAGCAAAAAACATGAAAAAGAAAAAAAAAAAAGCGACAAACTTAATTAGCAATATATAACTCAGCACGTTAATATATATATGAGGAATGTCTCCAATATATATCCTCCACATATTCAATGTGAATCAGCGGCAACCTTTCAGGGCTAAATAAAAAAAAAAAAAAAAGAATCAGTTTGCACATCTATCTACTGTAATCATGATTAATTACCATCTCGAGATCACATAATTTGATTTGGAATCTCTTGTCCCCTGAAATATATGTTTTAAAAAAAAAAAAAAAAAAAAAAAGAAGGTATATGATGAATGAACACATGATAGTGACTGTTTGAGCTCCTCTGAAGTTCATCGTTTGTGCCACAAAGTGCTGCTAACCGACTTTAAAAGCCCCTAAATGTGCTCTTATTGGTGAGAGAACTTATATATAGAGAAACCTTTTGACCTTTGACCTGCGACAAACGTTCGTGATGATGATGAAGAAGCGGAGGAGGAGGAGGAGGGTCAACAACAGCTGTGCACAGTGATGTGGCGTCAGAGAGTGTTTTCAAGTTCGAGGGGCTCAAACGTCGACGGATCCCCAGGCGTCATCGGTTGGTAGAGTGACGGATTTTGGTGTCCACTAAAAAGAAGAGGAGGTAAGTGGTGATACGAGGGTTATACGGGCATGTGCATCTCCGAGTACTCGTCGTGACAATCGCGCTCGTCGAACTTCGGCTCTGCGTCGTCCGCATCCAGCTGGAAAGGAGACAGAGACATCAGATTTAGGAGTTAGAACATAAGGATCCATTTTTAGTTAATTTCTCATTATAAATAAAATATCTATATTATAATTACAGATGTTTTCTTAAAATTAGAAAGTTGCTCTTTCACTGTGAGGCCTGAATCATTTGTGATAAAGTGTACTAGTTAAGTTTCTGTAGCATTGAGTTAGGGTTACTATGGCGATATAATAGGTTACAGATTACTAGTTACTCTGTTTAAATGTAATAAGTAATGTAATTATTTCAATGACTTCATCAAAGTAATGTAACTTATTACATTTGATGACTTTTCTAGTTTTCTAACCAATGTTTTCATCTGTTAAGGTAAATGTTCCTTCCTTCCTTCCTTCCTTCCTTCTTTCTTTCTTTCTTTCTTTCTTTCTTTCCTTCCTTCCTTCCTAAGATCTAAGATCAGCTGTTAGGGTAAATGTTCCCTCCATCTGTCCTTCCTTCATTCTTTACTTCCTTCATTCCTTCCTTCCCTTCTTCGTTCGTTCATTCGTTCTGTCCTTCCTTCCAACTGTCCTTCCTTCCTTCCATCTGTCCTTCCTTCCTTCCATCTGTCCTTCTTTCCTTCCTTCCATCTGTCCTTCTTTCTTTCCTTCCTTCCTTCCTTCCTTCCTAAGATCAGCTGTTAGGGTAAGTGTTTCCATTAATCACCAAAATCTAAGTCCAGAATAAAGTGGGTTTAATTGGTACTGTGACTCCATTTAAGTCCATGTGTGCTCCAAATAAACCCACATCATGATTTATTTACTAAATATATTAAAAAAAATATTGATTTCAAAGAATTAAAAACAGCAATATATGTATTCAGTAACATGTTAAATATTAAAAAATGAGGAAAAACCCTCCTGAGCAAAATCTTAAAGGTCTATAACAAATTGTGTTCTATGGTTGCTATGGATACAGGTTGTGTTCTATGGTTGCTATAGATACAGGTTGTGTTCTATGGTTGCTATAGAATTAAAAACATCAATATATGTATTCAGTAACATGTTAAATATTTAAAAAATTAGGAAAAAACCCTCCTGAGTAAAATCTTAAAGGTCTAACTTCAGATGTAACCTCCTTTACTCTCATCAACTTTAACTATGATCACACAGGAAATGTCTCTGCTTGCCATTATATAAACATTTTGGATACATTTTGACTTTAAATATATTTCTTCTCTAGTCTTCTTCAGTGTCAAACAGCAGTAATACTCTGTCCTCCGTGTATGTGGCGCCCCCTTGTGGCGGACTTACACATGCTATCTCTCTGGTGGTGAAGATGCGGCGCAGCAGGAACATCTTCACAGGGACGGTGAGGATGAGGACGAAGGGGAAGGCCAGCGACGCCTGAGTCGACATAACGGCCCAGAGAGCAGCCAGACACACCACCTGGATGATCGTGAACAGGTGCATGCGCAGCGTACGGACCTGGAAGACAAACAAGGTGCATTTCAATTTGTGATAACTTGACAGGATTGAAGTTTCATACAGCTGAAATGATTAGTTGATTAGTCAATGAAAGTAAAAATGATCTCATTTAAGTCAAGAAAAAAATGTAGAATATTTTCTTAAATGTGAGTTTTGTATCATTTAATTGAATATATTTGGCTCAACTTCTGCATTTTCCCACTTTTTTTCTGACATCTTACAATTAATCAGTTAATCAAAATTAAATATTTTCATACATTTTATTCCTCCAGGACATTTCTTGGCTGACAATCTTAACTTTCTGATATACCATAAAGGCTTTTATTCCTTTATTAAGTCTTACTGTATACCTAAAATTGAAGAAAATGTGAATTTTCTACAGCTGAAATAATTTACAGATTAGTCAATGAAAATAAAAAATTATCTTATTACTTGAAATTAATTGTTAAAGTCATTTAAGCAAGGAAGGAAAAATGCAGAGTATTTCTTAAATGTGTGAGTTTTGTATCACTTAATTGAATATATTTATATTTCATCCTTTCTTCTGACATTTCTGGCAGTGGAAGAGAAATGCTATGTTTCCTTTTTTAGATACAATCTTTAAGTGTGTTTTAAATCTGTTTTATTCTTAAATAAATAAAAACAAATAAACATATAAACCTGCTCTTCCATTTCATCGATTAAAGCCCCTCCCCCAATGAAAAATCCTAAAAAAAATCTGGCCCATCAGGGATCGCCTCTCACCTTGCGGACGTAGGTGTGGTCCGGGTGGTACTTTGGTGGCATTAGCAGCAGCATCATACGCTCTGTGAGCTGGATACCGTTCAGAGACATCACACCCATGTAGAGGAAGATACCGAAAAGCACGGCCAGGGGGATTTTACGCAGCAGGTCGGCAATCACGATGGACATACCTGGAAAAAAAAAAAGAGAGGTGAGAACGGGGGTTAAAACAGCTTGAAATAAGGGGGTTTAAATATATTTTGGCTTTAACCCTCCTGTCAAGGAAGGAAGGCAGGAAGAAGGGAGGAAGGAAGGAAGGGAGGAAGGGAGGAAGGGAGGGAGGAAGGAAGGATGGAAGGGAGCAAGGAAGGAAAGGAGGAAGGAAGGGAGGAAGGAAGGAAGGATGGAAGGGAGGAAGGAAGGAAAGGAGGAGGGAAGGAAGAAGGAATGAAATGAGGGAGGAAGGAAGGAAGAAAGAAGGAAAAGAAGGAGGAAGGAAGGAGGGAAGGAAAAAAGGACGGCAGGAAGGAAGGAGGGAATGGAGGAAGGACGGAAGGAAAGGAGGAGGGAAGGGAGGGAAGGGAGGAAGAAGGAAGGAAAGGAGGAAGGAAAGAAGGAAAGGAGGAAGGGAGGAAGGAAGGAAGGAAGGAAGGAAGGAAGGAAGGGAGGAAGGAAGGAAAGGAGGAGGGAAGGGAGGAAGAAGGAAGGAAGGAATGAAGGAAGTAAAAGAGGGAGGGATTAAAGAAGGAAGTAAAGAAGGAAGGGAGGAAGGATGGAAGGAAGGAAGGAAGGAAGGACAGAGGAAAGAGAGAAGGAGGGAGGGAGGAAGGACAGACAGAACAATTAAAACAGACGGGGTCATTTTGACCCGTGAGGACGACAGGAAGTTAATAATGAGATTGATTTTTCTGACACTCACCAACCATGATGGCCACCAGCAGCCCCGTCACCCTCTGCTCCTTCACTTCCTGGATGCGAGGCTTGTCTCCGGGGGCGACGGCCTTACTCATGACAGTGAGGGCGTTGACGTGGGTCACCGAGCGGACGGTCGCGGCCGCCATCCACGGCAGGCCGAAGAGAGCCGAGCTGCCGCCGAGCACCACGATCAGCAGCAGGTCCAGATGGAAACCGGATCCCTTCACCAGCATCCGCTCCTTCTTACTCACAATCAGGCTGCGGGAAGACAGAGACATCATCATCATCATCATCATCATCATCATCCTTCTTTACTTGTGCTATACATTTAAATTAGCACTTTAAATAACGGCTGATTTAACCCTCCTGTCGTCCTCCTGGGTCAAATTGACCCCGTCTCTTTTGACTGTTCCTTCTTTCTTTCCTTCTTACCTTCGTGCTTTCCTTCCTTCCTTCCTCTTTTCCTCCCTCCCTCCCTCCCCTACTCCTTTCCTTCCCTCCCTCCTTCCTTCCTTCCTTCCTCCTTCCTTCCTGCTTTCCTTACTTCCTTCCTCTTTTCCTTCCTTCCTTCCTCTTTTCCTTCCTTCTTCCCTTCGTGCTTTCCTTCCTTCCTTCCTTCTTCCCTTTGTGCTTTCCTTCCTTCCTTCCTTCATTCCTTCTCTCCTTACTTCCTTCCTCTTTTCCTCCCTCCCTCCCTTCCTCCCTCCCCCTTACTCCTTTCCTTCCCTTCCCTCCTTACTCATTTCCTTCCTTCCTTCCTTCCTTCCTTCCTTCAAGCCAAATCAAAAGTCACGTTTCACATAGAGCAGGTCTAGACTAAACACTTTAATTTCTTATTATGTTTTTAAGATTTTTTTATTCTTGAATTGATTCCTGCCTGCGTGACGTTAAATGCAGCGTCACTCACGTAGTGATCTGCGTCTCCATGAAGATGAGGATGAACACCAGCAAGGCGGGCAGACAGCAAGCAAACATCATCCAGATGGGGAATTCACCGTCGCTGCCCAGAGGACTGATGATCCAGCCGCGTTTACTGGGGCTCGTCACGGAGAAACCTCGGGGGACGCTCAGTTTCTGGACAGGAGACAGAGACACGACTGAGTTAGACGATGGAGGTCTGAATGATACGTTACAGTTACAGTAAACATGATGTCAGAGGAAAGACTTTAAGTATGATTGGCTGAGTCTTACTTGTGTGAATGTGTCTGATATGCTGTAATCCACCAGGACCATGATGAGGATGGCGATGGGAACACCGAAATCTCCAATAATCCTGCGAAGCTGAACACAAGAACATGGAGAAGTTTTAGTTATGTTTGAAAACAAAAAAAAAACTGTTAAAAATCTTTATTTGATTAATTGTATGACGCATTTCTTTTATGATTAAACTAAAATTGGAGTCTCGAGAGATTGAAAGTTTATTCCTAACATATGAAACATTAATTCCCATTTGGTGCCTGTACAAACTTGTTTATATCACAGGAGAGGAGGAAGACAGTGCAATGTGATCAAAAACCTCCTTCCTTCTCTTACTTCCTTCCTCTTTTCCTCCCTCCCCCCTTACTCCTTTCCTTCCCTCCTTACTCATTTCCTTCCTTCCTTCCCCATTCCTTCCTGAGGTGGCAGTACAAACTTGTTTATATCACAGAAGAGGAGAAAGGAGACGACTAAATGGACTTGTTGCTGTTTCCAAGGCAACCTCCCCACCTTCCATACTTCCTTTGTCTTTTCCTCCCTACCTCCTTACTCCCTTCCTTCCTCCCTCCTTTCCTCATTACTCCTCTCCTTCCTTACTTCCTTCCTTCCTTCCTTCCTTCCTCTTTTCCTCCCTCCCCCCTTACTCCTTTCCTTCCTTCCTTCCTTCCTTCCTTCCTTCCTTCACCTGAGGACAACAGGTGGCTGTACAAACTTGTTTATATCACAGGAGAGGAGGAAGACAGTGCAATGTGATCAAAAACCTCCAGAAAAGCGACTAAATGGACTTGTTGCTGTTTCCAAGGCAACCTCCCCTCTTTTCATACTTCCTTCCTCTTTCAAGACTTTCAATAACATGTTTGAAAAGTCATTTTAGATTTTTTTTTTAAATGCAAAAATGTGAATCAGCTGCACAAAAAAAAAAAAAAAAAAAGATTAACTTTATTTCCATTTTTGTATATTCTGGGTCACAATAGGAAAAGTCCAGCTAATGAAAATGTGTATAGGGTGTTTTTATAGCTCTCAAATATAAAAAATGAGTCAAATTTGACCCTGAATAGTATATAAGGGTTAAAGACAGTTAAATAAATGCTTCACAGAGGTTGTAATGTTGCAGGATTAATGTGATAAAACTAAAAAGTAAGTTTTGGTTCTCACCCTTCCAGGAAAGAAAGCACTGTTCTTGAACTTGCGCAGGTAGAAAGCGATGAAAAACGTTGAAGCCATGAGCACCAGAGAGAGCAGCGCAGTGTTGGGTTCACCGGTGACATGTAGCGTCACAGGCTCGCTGCTGTTGCTAAGCACCACAGTGATATTCTCCGCTGAATTGTCCGCATCTGTGCTGTTGTCATCCGCGCTAATCTTGCAGCGCTGCAACGGGTGATCCTTAAAAATCTGAAGGGTCATATTAAAAAAGCAAAGTCAGTTCAGGACAGCAAAAATATGGAAAGGAGGAGGCAAGGAGGAAGGAAAGGAGGGAGGAAGGAAGGAAGGACGGAGGAAAGAAAAAAGGAAGGAAGGAAGGAAGGAAGGAGGGAGGAAAGAAGGAAGGAAGGAGGGAAGGGAGGAAGGACATACGGAAGGAAGGAACCCTCCTGTTGTCCTTGAGTCAGGAAGGGAGGAAGAAGGAAGGAAAGGAGAGAGGAAGGAAGGAGGGAGGGAAGGAGGGGAGGAAGGAAAGGAGGGAAGAAGGAAGGGAGGAAAGGAAACAAGAAAGGGAGGGAGGGAGGAAAGAAGGAAGGAAGGAAGGGAGGAGGGAAGGAGGAAGGAAAGGAGGGAGGAAAGGAAGGAAGGACAGAGGAAAGAAAAAAGGAAGGGAGGATGGAAGGGAGGAGGGAAGGAGGAAGAAAGGAAGGAAGGAAGGAAGGGAGGAAGGAAGGGAGGAAGGAAAGGAAGGAAGGAAGAAGGAAGGAAGGAAGGAAGGAAGGATGGAAGGGAGGAAGGAAGGAAGGAAGGAACAGTCAAAACAGACGGGGTCAATTTGACCCGGGAGGACGTAAACATGTACTTTATTCAATTGCTTCATTTTCAAAGGATGTTAAAAACTCAAAGAAGTGAAATCATCTATATTTCACAAAATAGAGTCAAAAACTAAACATACATCCAAATATGTAGAACACACACACACACACACACACACACTCACACACACACCTGCTGTGATTAGTTTCCGTAGAGGGATTACCATGAATCCCACTTTTAGGAATCACAAACACACTTTAAGGAAAATTAGATTAGCGAGTAGCCAAACGCCTTTCAAGTCTGTGCCATAAAACTCTACAAATACTGTAGCAGGACTTACAAAATCATAAGCCCGGATAATAGTTTAACTCTCAATCCATTAAACTTTCAAGGCCAATCAATCAGAACAGATTTCAGGTTTACTTGTTAGAAAAACATACTCATTTCGACCCCGAGGTTTGACTATTGTCCAAAGATTAGTCCGTTCAGTTTAGCGTCACACACGTAAACCCTCCGCACTGCCAACCAAAACTTCTTGCAATCAAGAGTTGTTATTTCAAAAGGAAGGAAGGAAAGGAAGGAGGAAGGAAGGAGAGGAGGGAGGAAAGACGGGTGGAGGGAGGAAAGGAAGGAGGAAGGAAGGAAAGGAGGAAGAAGGAAATGAGGGAGGAAGAGATGAAGAAGGAAGGAAAGGAGGGAGGAAAGAAGGATGGAGGGAGGAAGAAGGAAGGAAGGGAGGATGAAGGAAAGGAAGGAAAGGAGGGAGGAAGGAAGGAAGGAAGGAAGGAAGGGAGGAAGAAGTAAGGAAATGAGGGAGGAAGGAAAGGAGGGAGGAAAGGAAGGGAGGAAGAAGGAAGGAAAAGAGGGAGGAAGGAAGGAAGGAAAGTAGGAAGAAGGAAGGAAATGAGGGAGGAAAGAAGGAAGGAAAGGAGGAAGAAGGAAGGAAATGAGAGAGGAAAGAAGGATGGAGGGAGGAAGAAGGAAGGAAAGGAGGGAGGAAGGGAGGAAGAAGGAAGGAAAGGAAGGAGGAAGGGAGGAAAGGAGGAAGAAGTAAGGAAATGAGGGAGGAAGGGATAAAGAAGGAAGGAAAAGAGAGAGGAAAGAAGGATGGAGGGAGGGAGAAGGAAGGAAAGGAGGGAGGAAGGGAGGAAGAAGGAAAGGAAGGAAAGGAGGGAGGTAGGAAGGAAGGAAGGGAGGAAGAAGGAAGGAAAGGAGGGAGGAAAGAAGGATGGAGGGAGGAAGAAGGAAGGAAAGGAGGGAGGAAGGGAGGAAGGAAAGGAGGGAGGAAGGGAGGAGGGAAAGGAGGGAGGAAGGAAGGAAGGAAGGAAGGAAGGAAGGAAGGAAGGAAGGAAGGAAGGAAGGAAGGAAGGAAGGAAGGAAGGACGGAAGGAGTGCCAACAGAGTTGTTATTTGAAAGTTTGAGCCGTACCTTGACGAGCTTGATGAAGGTCTCGCAGATGAAGATGAGGGAGATGAGGAAGGAGAAGATCTCCTGGGTGAATCGGGACACGAAGCGGACCAGGAAGCTTCCCTCGAAGGCCACCGTGATGATGACGATGATGATGAGCCAAAACCCGATCCAGACGCGGCCCGTCAGGTACTCCATGTTGTTCGATTTGCAGAACTGCGAAGACACAGAACAGAGAAACGTTATTTAACCCTTTACATACTGATCATATTCTGACTCATAACTCAGGGAGGAGGGAGGGAGGAAAAGAGGAAGGAAGTAAGGAGAGAAGGAAGGAAGGAAGGAAGGAAAGCAAGAAGGAAGGAAGGAAGGAAGGAAGGAAAGCACGAAGGAAGTAAGGAAGGAAGGAAGGAAGGAAAGCACGAAGGAAGGAAGGAAAGAAAGCACGAAGGAAGGAAGGAAAGGAGTAATGAGGGAGGGAGGGAGGAAGGAAAGGAGTAAGGAGGGGAGGGAGGGAGGAAAAGAGGAAGGAAGTATGTAAGGAAGGGAGGTAGCAAAGAAAGAGGGAAGGAGGGGAAGAATGAAAGAAAAATGAAAGAAAGAGGGAGGGAGGAACGAAGGAAGGAAGGAAAGAAGGAATAGTCGAAAGAGATGGGGTCAAAGCCAAAGAAACTTCATTATCTAATCCACATCATTTTGTGTTTTAAGGTGTTTTTACAGCTCTCAAATGTAAAAAAGTATGTAAGGGTTAAACGAGACTGTCAAAATGAAGCGAACATTAACTTACACTATAAAAGGCTTCTTCAAAAACCAACAAGGGTCCAGAAAAGCCAACAACCAGTAACGGCTGCGCTCCGAGCAGGCAGAAGATCACACCCTGCACCGACGTCGACACGATCAGCTCCGAAACACCGATCAGACCTTCAGTCTTCTCACCTAGCAACAGACAGACAGTAAGTTAACACCATAATGAACACAGCAGAGTTTAAAGGTTTACCTCAACTTCAACTTCCTGTCGTCCTCCTAGGTCAAATTGACCCCCTCTGTTTTGACAGTTCCTTCCTTCCATTTGTCCTTCCTTCCTTCCTTCCTTCCTTCCATTTATCCTTCCTGTCTTCCCTTCCTTCCTTCCATTTGTCCTTCCTGTCTTCCCTTCCTTCCTTCCTTCCTTCTATTTGTCCTTCCTGTCTTCACTTCCTTCCTTCCATTTGTCCTTCCTGTCTTCTCTTCCTTCCTTCCTTCCTTCCTTCCTTCCATTTGTCCTTCCTGTCTTCCCTTCCTTCCCTTCCTTCCTCTCTTCCTCTTTCCCTTTCTCCCTCCGACCTTCCTTCTTTCCTCCGTCCTTCTTTCCTTTCCTCCCTTCCTTCCTTCCTCCCTCCCTTCCTTGCTTCCTCCTCCCTTCCTTCCTTGACTCGAGGACAACAGGAGGGTTAACCATGAATTACAAAAACACGAGACAGAGATTAGAATATTATGAATTTGGTGAGACTCACCCAGCAGGCCTCCGAATGTGATGGCTGGAGAAAGGGCGGCAAAGTAGATAAAGATGACGGCAGCCATGCACTGACTGTTCATGGCGTCTTTGAAGTCGCTGAGGTACTTCGGGTAACGGCGTCGCACGTCTCGGATCAACCCGCCGAAGGGCCGTCCGGTTCGCTCCAAAGGGTCGTCTGACTTTTTGGAAGGTGTGAGGAGAGCCACTGTGGGAGACGAGGAAGAACATCAGGATCAAGAAGTCATGTAACAAGAGTCAAGGAAGAAAGGAAGGAAGAAAGAAGGAAGGGAGGAAGAAGGAATGAAAGGAGGGAGGAAGGAAGGAAGGGAGTAAGAAGGAAAGAAAGGAGGGAGGAAGGAAGGAAAGTAGCAAGAAGGAAAGAAAGGAGAGAGGAAGGAAGGAAGGGAGGAAGAAGGAAGGAAAGGAGGGAGGAAGGAAGGAAAGGAGGGAGAAAGGGAGGAAGGAAAGGAGGAAAGGAGGGAGGAAGGAAGGAAGGAAGGAAGGAAGGAAGGAAGGAAGGAAGGAAGGAAGGAAGGAAGGAAGGAAAGAAGGAAAGAAGGAAGGGAAGGAAGGAATGAAGGAATGAAGGAAGGAAGGAAAGAAAGAAAGAAGAAAGGAAGGAGGAAGGAAGGAGGGAGGGAGGGAGGAAGGATAGAAGGAAGGACAGAAGGAAGGAAGGAAGGACAGAAGGAAGGAAGGAACAGTGAAAAAAGACGGGGTCAGTTTGACCCGGGAGGACGACAGGAAGTTTAAAAGCTTAAACAGGAAGCAGTATTATTACCTTTCTCTTCAAGGCTTTTGGGCTCTTTAGCCAACAGTTTGACTTCCTCTTCCTCTCTCTTCCGCAGCATCTCTCTCTGGAAGCGAGCTACGGAGCGCAGCAGCTCGTCGCCGCCCATCTCTGAAGGCGGCAACACGATGCTGCAGTCCAGGAAGCTGTTGATGGCGTTCAGCAGATCCTGCCTGTCGTCCGCCAGGTAGGCCGCTTCATGGAATTGCTGCAAGGAGTTAACCATATATATAATCTTCTTCTACGCCTTTATTGTAGATCTAGCCAATTCTCTGATTAAACTGGTTGATAAAATGACATCTGATGACTTTAGGACACAAGAAACTGATTTATTTATTTATTAATCTGCCTTTTATTTTCTATTTAAGCCTGTTTTATGTCTGTTTTACTTCTTTACTTTTACTCTTTAACTCCTTATATCTCTGTTCGAAT
>NC_070598.1:5590001-5633303 GCF_027409825.1 Scomber japonicus | reverse complement strand
CTCTATGTCTCTCTCTCTCCCTCTCTCTCTCTATGTATCTCTCTCTCTCTCTCTTCCTCCCTCTCCCTGTCCCTCTCCCCCCCCTCTCTCCGTGTCTTTCTCTCTGTCTCTCTCGCCCCCCTTTTCTTTCTCTCTCTCGCCCCCCTTTTCTCTCTCTCTCACTCTCTCGCCCCCCTTCTCTCCCTCTCTCTCTCTCGCCCCCCCTCTCCCCCTCTCTCTCTCTTTTTTAAAAAACAGCCTCGTGTCACAATCCACCTGCTGCATGCCTGTGAAATCACGCTCACACAGGTCAAACCTGACGCTGGGGCCCCCGCTGGCCTCACCTTCTTGTACCGAGCCATGTCCAGCATGAATCCGTCGGGCCGTGAGGCAGAGCGGTACAGAACCACCCGGTAACGGCTGGAGGAGCGAGACGGTGCAGGAAAGGAGGATTCAAAAAAACGGATGATACTGATACAACCCGACGGAGGGACAAAACGAAGAAGACCCACACACACCTGACAGGGACCTGTTGTTTACCTGCTGCTGGGGGGGGGCTCGTAGCAGTGTGTGACAATGTGTGTGTGTTAATAAAACATATCTCTCTCCCTCTCTCTATGTCTCTCTCTCCCTCTCTCTCTCTCTCTCTATCTCCCTCTCTCTATATCTCTCTCCTCTCCCTCTCTCTATGTCTCTCTCTCTCTCTCTCTCTCTATGTCTCTCTCTCTCTATGTCTCTCTCTCTCTCTCTCTCTCCCTCTCTCTCTCTCTCTCTCTCTCTATCTATCTCCCTCTCTCTATATCTCTCTCTCTCCCTCTCTCTCTCTATGTCTCTCTCTCTCTCTCTCTCTCTCTATATCTCTCTCTCTCCCTCTCTCTCTCTATGTCTCTCTCTCTCTCTCTCTCTCTCTCTCTCTCTCTCTCTCTCTCTCTCTATGTCTCTCTCTGACTCTGAGAAGCTCCCAGTGTCTGGTTACCTCTCTTTCTCTCTTTCTTTCTCTCTCTCTCCCTTTTTTCCTTTCTGTGTGTGAAAGGAAAGAAGTCGTTCATTCATTTTTAATTGTCTCCTTCCCCTCTGTTGTCCCATCCACAAAATAATACAGAAGAGAGGGCTGAGCTAAACTTTGATACGAGGGAAAGACGAGAAAACATTTCCCAGGATGTGCTTTAGAGGATTTTATAGATTTGAAGCATTTAAAGCAGAAAATAGAGATTAAACATCGAGACTAGTGATTTCCTTTTACCCCTGAAACTTCTTCATTGTAGCCTAATTTAAAGGCCATTTTTCTAACTACATAAATAACAAGTTTATTAATCATATATTGTAAATGTAGGGCTGAACATCTTAAAAATTGGACTTTTTGCAAGTTTTTAAGTGATGGTCAGGTTCCAATCCTTACCTTTTAATATATTACTCTATCCATAGATTAGCTAAGAGACAGAAAACTGATCACATTGACTCTGTTTTGCATCACTGTACAGCGAATATTTGCAGGTTTTGGAGCATTGGTTATAAAAAACATGATATTTGGAGACTTTTAGTTGAGCAAAATGAACTAGTTAATCTAAATAATAGTCAAAATGTGATTATGTAATAGACACAACCATAAGATACAGCTCTAGTTTACGGACTCCACCTTTAAGATGAGGCTTAAAATTGTCATTTCTGAAGCAAACAGCGTCATCAGCCTCTACAGTGGCTGCGTTATCTGATCCGTTTCCCGCCTTAAAGCTAGTAGATGCAGTTTGGGGGGAGGGTGGGTGGGTGGGGGGGTATCTCACCTCATGTGGGGTGCGGTCCTGCTTACGGTTGCGAGTGCTGGGCTCTTTGTGGTCTTTGCCCATGTGCACCACTTGTCCTTTGGTGCTCTTTCTGACCAGGTGTCTGCGCACGCCGGGGACATCTTCGAATCGGTGACCTGGTGGAGAAAAAAGAGGAGAAGGGATTAAGGACTTGCACATATTCTTTTTTTGTGGACTCAGCATCAAATTTCTGCTTTTAATCCATTTAGAAAGAATATATTAGAGGATTATGGTAAAAATGTCTAAGTGGTGTAACCATAAAAACTTTGTACCAAATAATTCAACTTGCTTAAAAACAGTAAATTCTCAATAAAACAGCATATCAACTAGTTTGGCATGATCTTACATTATAACTTTTATATTAAATAAAGCTAATGGAATACTATTGTTCTAAATATTTCATTTAATCTGGGTAACCATGGAGATCAGTGGTTACACCATATGACATTTTCAGGTGCAAATGTCATATGGTGTAACAACTAGTTTGGCATGATCTTACATTATAACTTTTAAGTAATTATTACTATAAGTCCACTTAAATACTCTGTAGGTGGATATTTAATATTCATCATTCTTTCTTATCACTGACCCATTAGATAAGACAAAACGTTATACAGAAATGTAAATGATATTCAAGTAGCAAACATCATGGGTGCATTTTAGTCCTTTAGCCCGCACACGACTTGACCTTTTACCCAAGTCACAAGTTCAAATCTCAGCCCTCCAAGTCAACAAAGAGCCAGGTCAGTTTGCTTTTTGTTTCTGATGTTTCCCTCAGCAGGAGTAGGGTTACCCAGGCTGGCAGCGCACCAGGAATTGAAAAGGATGTGGAGAGAGAGAGAGAGAGAGAGAGAGAGAGAGAGAGAGAGAGAGAGAGAGAGAGAGAGAGAGAGAGACAGAGACAGAGAGAGAGAGAGAGAGAGACCGGATGGCAGAGATACAACAGAATTATCCTATCAGGTGGTAGCAGGTTAAAAATCATTATGGAGCTGCTAGTAAAAAAAAAAAAAAAAGTGAACTGAACTACTTCAACTGTTACAGCGATTTTAAAGTAGGAGAAGAAAGAAAAATCCCTTCAAGAATGCCACTGGTCTTACCTTTAAAAAAGCTTTAATGTCCTGTGTAAGTTTTTAAAGGTTCTTCATCAACATTTAGAGGGGATAAAGTTATAAAAAAGGCTTAAAAATTAAGAAAAACAACCCAGAAGCCACACGACTGCTACACTGTGGTAATATGGTGGAAGATTTAAGTATTTGGGAAAGATATCTAGTAGAAATAGAAGGAAAAAGGCTTTGAAAAGGATGTTGAGACACAAACCGGATGGTAGATATAACACGATAGCGATAGTGAGAGGAGGATCAGATGGTAGGAGCTTAAAAATAAATGGAGCTGCTGGTAAAACCCCCCCCCCCAAAATGTATAAAAAAAGTGAACTGAAGTACTCCTTCAACTGTTACAGCGACTTTAAAGTAAAGAAATAAGAAAAATCCCTTCAAGAATGCCACCACTCATCTTACCTTTAAAAAAAGCTCTAATGTACAGTTATTTAGAGGGGATAAAGTTATTTAAAAAAGGGTCAAAACTAAGTAAAACAACCCAAAAGTCACACTGAGGTGGAAGATTTAAGTATTTGGGTAAAATACCTGGTAGAAATAGAAGGAAAAAGGATGTGGAGACACAAACCGGATGGTAGATACAACACGATAGCGATAGTGAGAGTCAGAATGATCCTATCAGACGGTAGCAGCTTAAAAATCAATGGTAAAAAAAAAAAACCTGTTAAAGTAGCGAAATACGAGTAATCCCTTCAAATGTCAGCAGCCGCCGTCTTACCTTTAAAAAAGCTCGTTCCTTATCTAAAAATAAAATAATCTCCCTTCCTGGTTCATTCAAGCTTTAACTTCATCTCCTCTACTTCTACGGAGCAGCTGATGATGATGATGATGATGATGATGATGATGATGATGATGATGATGAGAGTATAAAATAAAATAAGGCCTGATTGGCAGTTGGTTGGGGGCGTAGTGTTAGAGCTGGCACGGCCGTCTTTGACTACGTGACACTCACCGCTTAACCCTTGTGTCGTCCTCCCGGGTCAAATTGACCCCGTCTCTTTTGACTGTTCCTTCCTTCCTTCCTTCCTTCCTCTTTCTTTAATTTTTCCTTCCTTCTTCCCCTCCTTCCCTCTTTCTTTGCTCCCTCCTCCTTTCATACTTCCTTCCTTCCTTCCTTCCATCTATCCTTCTTTCCTTCTCTCCTTCTTTCTGTCCTTCTTTCCTTCCTTCTGTCCTTCTTTTCCTTCCTTCCTTCTGTCCTTCTTTCCTTTCTTCCTTCTGTGCTTCTTTCCTTCCTTCCTTCTCTCCTTCTTTCTGTCCTTCTTGCCTTCTTTCCTTCCTTATGTCCTTCTTTTCCTTCCTTCCTTCTCACCTTCTTTCTGTTCTTTCCTTCCTTCCTTCCTTCCTTCTGTCCTTCTTTTCCTTCCTTCCTTCCACCTTTCCTTCCTTCCTACCTTCCTTCCTCCCTTCCTTCTCTCCTTACTACCTTCCTCTTATCCTCCCTCCCTCCCTCCCTCCTTACTCCTTTATCATCATTCCTTCCTTCCTCAGTCCTTCCTTGACTTGAGGACAACAGGAGGGTTAAACCGAGTTTTTTCTTCTTCTCGACAAATCAGAAAAAAAAAAAAAAAGTTTGCCATTTCTTGACCGCCGCCTGACCCCCCCCCCCCCTCCTCCTCCTCCCTCCTCCTCCTCCTCCTCCTCCTCCTAGTGAAGCTATCAGAGTCCATCAGCCAGAGCAGAGGAGTTAATTGCTCGGGTCGAACAAAAGGGGAGGAACAGTGATCTAATAATTCCTGTTGTTGAGCAGCAGCCAGAGACGGAGCCACTTTCCCAGGATGATTTACGGAAGCAGATAAAAAGATAATTGGTGATGAACCTGCTTTAAGGAAAGGAGGAGGGAGGAGAGGGAGGGGGGATGGGGGGGAGGGGGGGGGGGGGCGGAAGGGGGCTCGACTCTTTGTCACTAAGCCGATAATATCAAGCCCTAAAAAAACCTCCTCCTACACTTTCTTTATTTTGCCTTCTTAGTCTGCTTAACGTCTGTTTGTTTCATTCCTCCCTTCCTAACTTCCTTCCTTCCTTCCTCCTTTCCTCCTTCTTTCCTCCTTTCCCTTCCTTCTTCATCCCTTCCTCCTTTCCTTCCTTCTTCCATCCTTCCATCCTTCCTTTCTTCCTTCCTTACTTCTTCCTCCCTTCCTCCTTTCCTTCCTTCTTCCTCCCTTCCTAACTTCCTCCTTTCCTCCCTCCCTTCCTTTCTCCCTTCCTTCCATCCTTCCTCCCTTCCTTTCCTTCCTTCCTTCTTCCTCCCTTCCTTCCTTCCTTCTTCCTCCCTTCCTCCTTTCCTCCCTTCTTCCTCCCTCTTCCCTTCCTAACTTCCTCCTTTCCTTCCTTCTTCCTCCCTTCCTAACTTCCTCCTTTCCTCCCTCCCTTCCTTCCTCCCTTCCTTCCATCCTTCCTCCATTCCTTCCTTCTTCCTCCCTTCCTAACTTCCTCCTTTCCTTCCTTCTTCCTCCCTTCCTAACTTCCTTCTTCACTTCCTTCTTCCTCCCTTCCTTCCTCCTTTCCTTCCATCTTCCTCCCATCCTTCCTCATTTCCTTCCTTCCTTCCTTCCTCCCTTCCATCCTTCCTCCTTCCTTCCTTCCTCCTTTCCTTCGTTCTTCCTAACTTCCTCCTTTCCTTCCTTCCTTCCTTTCTTTCTTTCTTTCTTTCTTTCTTCCTCCCTTCCTTCCTTCCTTCCATCCTTCCTTTCTGCCTTCCTTCTTCCTCCCTTCCTAACTTCCTCCCTCGACTCGAGGACAACAGGAGGGTTAAAAGAGTTGTCACTAAGCCTTTAATATCAACCCCCTCCTCCTACACTCTCTTTATTTTGCCTTCTTCGTCTTCTTAACGTCTACTATGTTTGTTTCATTCCACTATAATGATTCAAGGGGTGTTTTTTTATTTTTTTTTAAATTTTACCCGAGGTCCAGGGGCCTCAGCTGACAGCGGGAACGCCTAATTCAATAATGCGAGCCTGTCCGCCACACCACACTCTCTGATAAGCTGCTGCTCTCTGCCGAGGGGTTGGCTACCTCACGTAATTCACCCGAGCCCTGAAAACAACCCCCACGCTGAGCTGAGCTTCGAGGGGCCCCCGGCTGCAATATAGGAAAACTAGAGATACCACCCCCCCCCTCCTCCTCCCCTCCCCTCCAACTTTGATCTGAGCACCAGAAAGAAAAACAAAGACTTTATTAGAGTTTTTTTTTTTTTAGATGAAGTTATAAAAAGGTTAAAGATAGAAAAAAATGCAGGAAAACAAGCAGGAAGCCACACATGTTGGATTGTGGTGATAAGAAATAAAAAAGGAAAAGGCTGATATCAGTCAATTCAGTGAACAGGTTACCCTCGAAATCATCAAAGAGATTCATGAGTAAGAATTATAGATTTCAAAATAAAAGTAAGACACATTCATAGAAATAATGTCTCTCTTCCTCTCTCAATCGAACTTCTTCTTTGAGTTTCTTTCCAGCCCTTTTTTCCTTTTAGTTTTTTCTCCGCTTCCTGTTTTTTTCAAAATAAAGCTAAAGACTTACCTCTTCACTTTAACCATTAACTCGCTCTTCTAACAGTCATTTTCACACTGATGCTGAACCTCTTTTAAAATCTTGTATCTTTTATTATATTCCTCAGCTACTTTTACTGTGTTTTTTTTACTATGTACTATTTTCAATTTTTCCATATTATATAACATTAATGTTTCTTTTTAACATTGCTATGCTCTTTTTAGGTGCTTTTAATGTGAAGGACTTAGTGTATGTAGTTTCCTTTTTCCTTTAGTTTTCTCTCACTCGAACTACGTCCTTTGAGTTTCTTTCCAGCCTTTTTTTTTTTTAGTTTTATTCTCCCTGTTTCCTGTTTTTTTTCACAATAAAGCTAAAGACTTACCTTCTTCACTTTAACCATTAACTCACTCTTCTGACAGTCATCTATTTACACTGATGCACTACTGAACCTCTTTTAAAATGTATTTTATATATTCTATTTATTGTATTGCTAATACTTATGTTACATCAATGTTTCTTTTTCTTTCTTCTTTTTAACATTGCTCATTATAGGTGCTTTTATTGTGAAGGACTTGAAGGAGTGCATGTAATTTCCTTTTTCCTTTTGTTTATTTTTAAAGCACTTTGAGCTGCATTTCTTGTATGAAACGTTACTATATATATATATAAATAAATAAAATGTTTTTATTTAACATTATTTTTATTTATATAATTGCAATTGATCTTTATTTATTTATTTATTTTTGTTTTTTTTGTTTTTTCTTGTGAAAAATAAGCCTAAACTACACATATATATAAATATATATATATAAAAAATACCTTAATAACGCCTAAAAAGACACATTAAAGAAAGTAAAAGTTCAAACTCACTCTTGATGCCGTCCAGGTCTGCGGAGGCGAGGGTCTCCGCCTCGATCTCATCGGTGGGGATGCGCTGGTACTTGGCTTGTTCGGCGCCCGTCATGTTGCCCGTTCGGCGGCGCTCTTGGAGGTCGTAGCTGCGGCCGGCGGAGGAGACCCGGGCCAGCGGGATGTGTTCAGCTGGAGCCGACGGGGGAGAGGCGGAGAGCGTCGGGGATGAAGCCGGCCTACTGGATGAAAGACAAGAGGAGGAAAAATATAGTTTATGAATATTCTTTATTTCTCTTCTTTTTTATCGTGCTTTAACCCTCCGTCTGTTTTGACTGTTCCTTCTTTCCTCCCTTCCTTCCTTCCTTCTGTCTGTCCTTCCTCCCTCCTTCTCTCTTTCTTTCCTTCCTCCTTTCCTTCCTCCCTCCTTCTCTCTTTCTTTCCTTCCTTCCTCCCTTCCATCCTCCTTTTCTCTCTCCCTCCCTCCCTCCTTTTCCTTACTTCCTTCCCTCCTCCCTTCCTACCTTCCTTCCTCCCTCTCTTCCTTCTTTCTTTCTTTCTCCCTCCCTCCTTCTTTCCTCCCTGCCTTCCTCCTTTCCTTCCTTCTGTCTCCCTCCCTTCCTTCCTCCTTTCCTTCCTTCTTCCTCCCTTCCTAACTTCCTTCCTTCCTCCCTTCCACCCTACCTCCCTCCCTCCCTTCCTCCCTCCCTTCCTAACTTCCTCCTTTCCTTGCTTCCTTCCTTGACTTGAGGACAACAGGAGGGTTAAATGAGTTGTTGACTTGCTCAGGGAACTAAAACCCTGATTGATGTTTTGCTCTCCTTGCCAAATAAATCTTAAATATATAAATTAAACAAAAGAAGAGGAAGTTGTAGCACAGATATCGACAAGCAACAAGTTATTTTTCTTTTTTTACAGCCTGAAGTTGAAAAGATTGGAGACAAAAAAGATGACTATAAATCAACTTTTCTTCCTCTGGACTAATATTTTTCTTCATTCCTTTACATTCACAATACAGAATAATTAAAATAACACAGAAATTGTATATATGCTCTTTAGTTTAGCACCGATTCCTACTGTAACACACTCATATCTCTCTTAATTTAAAAAGTAAATCCACATTAAAAAAACAGTCAAAAGTCAAGAAACATGAAGACAAATCATTTACAGCCTGAAATTTAAAAGATTGGAGACTACACAGATTAAAAAAATGTACTCTAAATCAACTTTTCTTCCTCTGAACCATTGTTTTCCTTCATTCCTTTACATTCAAACTTAAATTAACACAGAAATTGTATATATGCTCTTTACTTTAGCTCACCTCTCTTAATTTAAAAAGTAAATCCACATTAAAAAAAACTTTCAAAACTCAACAAACATGACGACAAAAATCCTCTAAATATCTTTTAATATAAACATTATAAACTCACCGTCCTTTAAAAATAGAAAAATTAATCCACACTAATTTCAACGATTACTACTCTCTCAACCTCTCAGCCTGTTTTTAACGGTGATTACGTCTCTCGTTTAAAAACCAGCACAGAGCGTACTCGCTGCTTTATCCCTGCTCGGATTAAAAACGCTCATGAAGTGGGGAAAAAGTAAATGTCACAGGTGGAGCCTTATTTTTTTTTGGGGGGGGGGGCGGATGGGGGGTGTTGTTGAGGTGTGGTGTTTTTTTTTTTATGTGTGTGTGTGTGTCGTCTATAGCGACAGGTGATATATGGGGGGAGAGGATTATTCCCAGCAGGCCCACTGGATGCCTGAGACATAGTAACGTACAGTGTGTGTCTCTCATCGGCCAATGAGGCGGGTGCATGAGAGGCTCTTACCCAATCACAGAGTATTACGCAATCATCCCAGCAGGTAGAAGCATGATTATACACATTATACACAGATTATTAAAAAAAGTTCATTTAACCTTTGTGTCGTCCTCTCGGGTCAAATTGACCCGTCTGTTTTGACTCTTCCTTCCTTCCTTCCTCTTTTCCTTTCTCCCTCCCTACTTTCCTTCCTTCTTCCTCCCTTCCTTCCTTCCTCTTTTCCTTTCTCTCTCCCTACTTTCCTTCCTTTTTTCTCCCTTCCTTCCTTCCTTCCTTCCTCCCTCCCTCCCTCCTTTCCTCTCTCACTCCCTCCTTTCCTTCCTTCTCCCTTCCTCCCTCTATCCTTTCCTTCCTTCCTTCCTTCCTCTTTTCCTTTCTCCCTCCCTACTTTCCTTCCTTCTTCCTCCCTTCCTTCCTTTCTCCCTCCCTCCCTCCCTCCCTCCTTCCCTTCCTTCTTCCTCCCTCCCTCTCTCCTTTCCTTCCATTCCTCTCTCACTCCCTCCTTCCTCCCTCCCTCCCTTCCTTCTTCCTCCCTTCCTTCTTTTCTCCCTCCCTCCTTCCCTTCCTTCTTCCTCCCTCTCTCCTCCCTCCTTTCCTTCCTTCCTTGACTTGAGGACAACAGGAGGGTTAAAAACATCAGTGTGGTTTTTTTTTGACTCACTCGGTTGAAGATGCATCTTCAGATTCTGTTGCCAAACCAGATTGAGGTACGATATCGAGATCACGGGCCGATCGAGGGCTGTCTTTCCCCCGTTTGGCCACTTGGTCTTCATCAGAAACGAAGAACTGAGGAGTAGAAAACAGAGCGTCAGAGCTTATTGTAAGAAGAGATAGTAAACTTCACATTCAGATCAGTATAAAAGAGATTTATGCACATTAAAAAAAAGGATGGGTTCAAATGTTTTAAGTCATTCAGACATGTTTTTCTTGCTGTAATCATTCTTCCTGTTCATACCGACCATTAAAAGATCCAGTTCAATTCAAATCTGCTTTTTTAAATGTAGAAGTCGTCAAGACATTTAAACATTTGTCTGCAGATAAATAAATGAGGCTTCAGTCTTCTTGAGTTGAGTGAGTCATACACTGGATATCTGCCAAAGTTATAGTCATTTTATTTTAAAAAAAACAAAAAAAACACACATAACAAAAAACCCTCTTTGTGTTTCCTCGAACAGTGTTTTCCCTGTTGAGCTGCAGTAGCAACAAAAAAAGAGAGAATTCACTAAAAAGACTGAAAGATATCAACTTGATTTGACTCATTTGGACAGCTGATCAGATTCAGATCAACTTTTAACCCTCCTGTTGTCCTCGAGTCAAGGAAGGAAGGAAGGAAAAGATGGAGGAAGGGAGGAAGAAGGAAGGAAAGGAGGGAGGAAAGGAGGAAGAAGGAAGGAAAGGAGGGAGGAAAGGAGGGAGGGAGGGAGGGAGGAAGGAAAGGAGGGAGGAAGAAGGAAGAAAGGGAGGAAAGGAGGGAGGAAGAAGGAAGAAAGGGAGGAAAGGAGGGAGGAAGGAAGGAAGGAAGGGAGGGAAGAAGGAAGGAAATGAGGGAGGAAGAAGGAAGAAAGGGAGGAAAGGAGGGAGGAAGGAAGGAAGGAAGGGAGGGAGGAAGGAAAGGGGGAAGGAAGGAAGGAAGGAAGGAAGAAAGAAGGAAGGAAGGAAGGAAGGTAGGGGGGAGGAAAGAAAGAGAAGGAAGGAAGGAAAGAAAGAAGGAAGGAAGGAAGGAAGGAGGGAGGGAGGCAGAAAGGGAAAGAGGAAGGGAAGAAAGAAGGACAGAGGAAAGAAGGACAGAGGAAAGAAGGAAGGGAGGAAGGTAGTTTACAGTAGTTGTTGTTTAATCTCCCTTATATATCTAATAAACTCTGCAGCTTTGAACACCTGCTGCTGCTGTTGTTGTTGTCAGGTATGATAATAGGAATCAAACATGAAACCCCTGCTGATGAATCATTAAGACGACAGATACTGAAATATTCATCGAGGGGAAAATATGTTAATGCAACGACAGCGAGAGACCCGGGTTGAGTGTCCAGTGGAGCGCGGACAATGGCCACTTGTCCTGCAGCACATTCCTGAGCGCTTATTCACCCGCATCTTAATGCAGGATCACCTCAGAGAGTAGCAGATAGTAGTCACACGCTTCTCCTACCGCGTCGGACATGTGATCGGATTTTAACGGGATGTCATAAAAATAAAATAAAAAACTCACGTGTAGATTTGAAGTCTGAGCAAAGTGTGAGGTAATGATGTCATATAAAAGTTACAATACAGCATATAAAGCAGGACAAAGGGAGGAAGGAAGGAAGGGAGGAAGGGAGGAATGTTTTGACTGTTCCTTCCTTCCTTCCTTCCTCCTTCTCTCTTTCCTCCCCCTACCTTTCTCCCTTCCTTCTTTCCTCCCTTCCTATTTCCCATTCTGCCTCCCTCCCTCCCTCCCTCCCACCTTCCTTCTTTCCTTTCCTTTCCTTTCCTTTCCTTTGCTTTCCTCCCTTCCTTGCTGCTTCCTTTCCTTCCTCCATCTTTCATTCCTTCCTTTCCTGCCTCCTTTCCTTCTCTCTTCCCTCCCCCTACCTTCCTCCCTTCCTTCTTTCCTCTGTCCTTCTTTCCTCCCTTCCTATTTCCCTTTCTGCCTCCCTCCCTCCTACTTTCCTTCTTTCCTTTCCTTTCCTCTCCTCCCTTCCTTGCTGCTTCCTTTCCTTCCTTCTTCCCTCCCTTCCTTCTTCCTCCCTTCCTTCTTCCTCCCTTCCTCCTTTCCTTCTTTCCTTTCTTCCTTCCTTCCTTGACTTGAGCACAACATGATGTTTTAACCTTTCTGTCGTCCTCCCGGGTCAAATTGACCCCGTCTGTTTCGACTGTTCCTTCCTTCCTTCCTGATTACGCTGGGTTGCATCACGCCATTCACCCAAATACAAATAAAAAGTTATTACTTATCATCGTTACTGATTTCAAATCTATAACCAAGCGAAGCAATATAAAAATAAACCTGTTAATATCTAATTATATCCGATAAGAAGAGACTCGGAAGTCTCGGCCAAGTTGCAATAAAGTCATAAATCAATTATGATTAATATTATTATACTTTTATCAGGAACTTTATTTTAGTAGCAGTATCGAGTCTTTAAATGCTTTATTGTCTTTTTAATTGTTATTTAATTCTTTTGCTGCTCTAGACCAGAGGAACGCAGTTTTGTTTCACTATATGTATTTAACCTTTGTGTTCGTCAAATTGACCCCATCTGTTTTGACTGTTCCTTCCTTCCTACCTTCCTTCCGTCCTTCCTTCCTTCCTTCATTTCCTCCTTTCCTTCCTCCCTTCCTTCCTTCCTCCCTTTCCTCCCTCCCTCCTTCTTTCTTTCTCTTCCTTCTTTCCTTTCCTCCCTTCCTTTCTCCCTCCTTTCTTCCTTCCTCCCTCCTTTCCTTTCCTTCCTTCCTTCCTCCCTCCCTTCCTTCTTTCCTCCCTCCTGTCCTTCCTTCTTCCTTCCTCCCTCCCTCCCTCCCTCCCTCCCTCCCTCCTGTCCTTCCTTCCTCCCTTCCCTTCCCTTCCTTCTTCCTCCCTTCGTTCTTTCCTTCCTTTCTTCCTCCCCCGTCCTTCCTCCTTACTTCCTTCCTTCTTTCCTTTCCTCCCTTCCTTCCTCCCTCCTTTCTTCCCTCCTTTCCTTCCTTCCTTCCTTTCTCCCTTCTTTCCTCCCTCCTGTCCTTCCTTCTTTCCTTCCTCCCTCCCTCTCTCCTGTCCTTCCTTCTTTCCTACCTTCCTGGAATAACAAATAAATGAACTTGAACTTAAAGTCAGCCCAAAACATAATCGGTGCTCAGTTACTAGCTTTTGTGGACTTATAAACTCAACATAAATTAAGAACTCATCAACTTTTGCTATATTTATTACTGCCAATTTATATATGTTCTTGTTTTTATCCATAGTGTCTTTTATGTCTCATTTAGACATAAAAGTTTTTTATGTGTTTTCAGCCACTGGGGTCACATCATGTCATCGTGCTGCTGTGCAATGCATTTCTGAGAGGAAACCGGTCAAACTCTCCGTCATCTATAAACAGGCATGTACTTACTGTAGGGTTAAAGTTAGGGTTAGGGTTAGGTAAGTTTAACAGCATGTAGACGTCTAGCTGTTTTACTTTCACATATGCATGCACTGATTTTCACACCATTTTTTTTTCGCTCTGTAGCAGAACAATAAAGATAATAACCCTTGAACTTTGAAGCCATTTACGACAAAAGGGGAAAATACTTGCAGAGGTTAAAGTGCAAAGTGAGTAAAAAAAAGTTATAAAATATCTTTACAGGATTATTTAACTGCTGTTTTGTAACAGTATATTTTATTGGTTTCACTCATATCTTTCATGTGTAGAGATGCTGAGGCCACAATGTTCCTCTATACTATACTATACTATACTACTATACTATATACAAGTTCAGTTTTGGCTTTAAAAAAAATCAGTGTTTCACATTTTACTGTTTTTCAGACATATTATCAGTAAGTCACCTGCTAGCTTATAGCAAAAATGCTGTTGGTATCAATGGAAAATAACATTTAGTTAATGGATAAATAAAATCCAAGTTATCTTATGTGTTCACGTTTATGTTTCAGTATATTTTCTTTCTGTATGCTGTCATTTTATTTTGAAAACTACTTGAAGAAAGGGTGCTTGGGATAATTCAGAGATCAGTATCATTAAGTCACAGCATCATTTCTTGAAATTAGTGAGTAGATTAGCTGCTTTAAAGGATAATTCTGTATATTTATTGAGCAACTATGACGTACTTTGCCTCATTTTAAGTTACAGTACTATATAAAATTTCAGTTTAGGCTTTAAAAAAAAATCTGTGTTTCACATTTTTACTGTTTTCCAGACATATTACCAGTAAGTCATCTGCTAATTTATAGGAAGAGAGCTGTTGGTATCAATGGAAAATAACATTTTTATCCAGTTTGAAGGTGCTGGAGTTAATGGATAGATAAAGTCTAAGTTATCTTATGTGTTTGTGTTTATGTTTCAGTATATTTTCTTTCTGTATGTTGTCATTTTATTTTGAAAACTACTTGAAGAAAGGGTGCTTGAGGTCATTCAGAGATCAGTATCATTAAGTCACAGCATCATTTCTTGAAATTAGTTAGTTAATTCTGTATTTTTTTTATTTATTGAGCAACTATGAAATACTTTGCCTCCTCCCTTACACGTACTTGTCATAACATCTTGATAAGTGTGAAGTATCATTCCTGAAAATGTGTGTTTTTTGGTATAAACCCGGCAACAAAAGCCAAAAACAACATCTCTTAATCACTATTTGAATATTTCTGCTGGTAACCACGGTAACGCAGGACTACAGATCTCCACTGAAACCAGTATAAATGTCAGTGCCTTTCTCCCTCTTTTCTCTTTTAAAGTCCAAACATTTACCTCCACATCTTTGACTTTCTCGGACTCAGACGGCACAGAGGTCGTCTCCGTGCCCCCCTCCTCTTCCTCGTCCTCTTCGTCCTCTCCCTCCTCTATGGGGCCGCTGCTGGGAGCGTGGCTACTTTTCGAATCCTTGTCCTTTCTCCTCTTCTTGCCGCTCCTCTTCCTTCGTCCCTCGGGGGGCAGTTTGGACAGAGGTCGGTGGATGTGGTGAGAGGAGTGACGGTGATCTGCAACCAAAAAAAACACAACACACGTCATACTTAGAGGTTTGGTTTTTTAACATTTGACAGATGTACGAGAAGTTACTGAGAGTTGAAATGCATGAAACTACAATAAGGCCTCTGTGTGCTTACACTCGATGTCCTCCTCATGGTAGCTGTGGTGCTGCTCGTCAGGAACGACGGCGGAGGGGCTGAGGATCTGCTGGAAGCGCTGGACTCCCAAAGCTTTGTTCAGGTCTCCATCGTCCTCTTCCTCCTTCGGGCGCGGAGTCCCTTGTAATGACGAGGCAGATGAAGCCTCGGGCTGCAAACACACACAAATTGAACAAATAAATATAGAGAAAACATTCAAATAAAAAGGACGGTGATCTTAGATATTGTCTGTTTATACAGTTATTCTCTCTCTTTCATGTTCTTTTGTATTTTATTGTGATATGGACTCCCGATGAGCTGTGTGTCTTTAATACTAGGGCTGGGCAATTAATCGAAACCGATATTTAGAAACTCTAATCGACTTCATCTTGCTCATGTCAATTAATGGTGGTGTTCACTGTTGCCATGACAGCAAAGGTTGCATATCTGTAAGGAATTTGAAAGCTTGTCTCCAACGATCATTTTAACCCAAACCATGATCTTTACATAGTTCTGATCAAGTAAAGTAGACATTAACCCTCCTGTTGTCCTCGAGGCTAGGGAGGAAGGGAGGAAGAAGGAAGGAAGGAAAGGAGAGAAGGAAGGAAGGAAGGAAGGAAAGGAGGGTATTGAGTTGAAAAACAGTGGGAATCAGCAAGTTGATCAGAAAATTGGAGATCTGAGACATCAAGTATTGAATAAATAAGCATTAGGATATAAATTAAATGTTTAAATGTAGACAAATACATTATAAAACACAGTAACAGTAGTATATTACTCATTTTTTATCTAATTTGAGCACCTGTTTAATGTCAAAATGTTCTTTTCATTTCATTTCGACACCATTTCAGTGTTAAGGAGGTCATGTGATCAAACTCTCTGCTCATTAAGATCACAGAAACAGCAAGTCTCACAAGTGGCTGTCTGCTATTTGTGATAAGAGTCTTTATTAAATTAAATATTAAAATATTATTAAAGTCATGAGAGAAATAAATAAATGAACAAACACAGAAGCATTAAGATAAAACAGCGGAAATCAGCAAGTTGATCCAAAAATCTGAGATCCAAGAGGTCCAGTATTGAATAAATAAGCATTAGGATATAAATTAAATGTAGAAATATAGACAAATATATTAGAATTGTAATCAGATTATGTTTTTTCAGGTTTATTACTCATTTTTATCTCATTTGAGCAGTTTTTAGGTCAAAATGTTCTTCTAACAAAGTCTATTTTAATTTAATTTTGGTACTGAAGAGGTCATGTGATTAACTTTCTGCTCATTAAGATAATAAGTGGCTATTTGCTATCTGTGATAAGAGGCTTTATTAAATTATGTGTTAAATTATCAAAGTCATTACAGAGAGATAAAAGAAAAAAGAGCATTGCAGAAGTTTAATATTACATCCGATAAATTATGCAATTGTGACGAAGCAGACGCACTATTTTAGAGAAATATTAAACTATTTCTCCATTTTTATTGTTATATATTTAATCTATATTTATTCATAATTAAACATTTTCAAAGGGAGTATTTGTCTTTATCTTAAACCAACACTAGAGGGAGTTCTGCTGCTGTGAAACCCATCCAGTCAGGAGGACATCATCATATGACCGACTCTTTTTCTCATGCATGTGTGTGCTCTGCAAGAAATAAGCCTTAAAAAATCAGAAACAATGACCATGTGCTGCCGACCCCGCTACTCTTTTTCCATGCTGTGTGGTGTGACACGGAGTCATGTGGGTGATAACAGATCTGTTTTCTCTCTGCAGGATGCTCGGCCCTGCTGCTGTGCTCTGCTCCGCCGGTGGGATGTTGTGATAAGATTTAAAAAACAGGACCTGCGCTGTAGCCACCTCCAGGCAGACTAAAATGTTGCCATGACTACTGAGCAGATGAGATCCTACAGCGGACCCCCCCTTCCTGAGGTGGAGCTCGGGGGGGCCCGCGAGTCATCTGATGCTCCCGTGAATACTTTCTCAGGACGACGGACATGTCAATTACATATTAAGTTTTCTCCTAGTGCTGCAGGGAGTAACAGAAAGCATGTGATCGCACACATACGTGCTTAGATTAGCGTCTCACTGGTGGTTGGATTTTTTTTTTTTCAGTTTATGCACAAAACAACTGTTGCTAGAGCGTAGCTAAGTACCTAAGTGCAATTTTTAAGATATTTCCCATTATATTTTATTCTATACTTCCACTCAACTACATTTTAAAGGGACGTATTGTAGCTTTCACTGCACTCTGACCTCAATAGTTGCAGGTTTTGCATGGATGGGTTCATAAAATATAGCTGTAATATATTAAAACAGGTTTGGTTGGTAATGACGTCACGTCTGTTAGCATTTCCAACCAAAAGAGACATTTCCCCTCATCTCACCAACTTCTCACATAGACATCATTTAACCCTCCTGTTGTCCTCGAGTCAAGGAAGGAAGGGAGGAAGAAGGAAGGAAGGATGGAAGGGAGGAAGAAGGAAGGAGGGAGGGAGGAAGCAAAGGAGGGAGGAAGGAAGGAGGGAAAGGAGAAAGGGAGGGAGGAAGGAAGGACGGAAGGGAGGAAGGAAGGAAAGAAGGAAGGGAGGAAGGGAGGGAGGGGTGAGGAAAGAAAGAGAGAAGGAGGGAGGGAGGAAGGAAGGAAGGAAGGAAGGAAAGAAGGAGGGAGGAAAGAAAGAAAGAAAGAGAGAAGGAGGGAGGGAGGACAGAAGGAACAGTCGAAACAGACGGGGTCAATTTGACCCAGTAGGACGACACAAGGGTTAAATAATCTGAAACGAAGGTCTGTGGAGAGGAGACAAGGTCAAATCAAATATTTCCAAAAACTACAAAAAGATAAATACAAGATTTTTAATTTCTCCTCCTCAATTAATGATCTCATGACCCTTTGATGAGGGCCTGAATCACCTGAAGTGTGTCCATATATGGACTTATCGTATAATGCATGGACTTGACCTTTGACCTCAGCATTGCCACACTTCACATTAGCAGCTAAGAGGCTATTCATGTCACATTGGCTCAGTGAGTAGAGTAATGTCCTCCATCGTCCAATAAATGGAGTTATCATGACAGGTTTACAGCTACGACAGTAAAATGCTGCTTATAGAGTTAAATAATTATGTTTTTCTGCACTGTAAGTACTTTTTGCATTATGTTAGTGCTACTTTTACTCATGCATCTGATTATTTATTTCGCTACTGCCCAATATTTTCCAAGAAGTGCAACAAACTGCAGCATGAATGAGTTGCCTCTGCATGTTCTTTGGCTATTATCTATTACACACTAGTCTTTATATTTGTTGCTATGTTGCTTTTACGCTTTCTTCTTGGTCACTTCGGTCACCTGCTGTTACTTTTAAACGTGCTTAACTAATAAATTTAACTTGACTCAACTTGTAATAGTGTAATATTAAAATCGAATCAATCCTTTCCACCGTCTTAAAAAGATCACGTCACACACACATGTTCCTTTAGTTTCAACTGAGAACTTACAGGGAAACATTAAGCTCATCAAATCCATCAGGATGAGAAACGGGAAACTCGAGAGTTCATCCTCAAATCACGATACTCGGAGCTTGACGGACGTTAATAAGTGAAGGCATGTCCAAAGAAAGTGTGAAAGGGATTTCTAGGCCAAAAAAAAAGGGCTCTGCTGATTCTCACGATCCACATAAGAGTGTAAAGTTTACTCTGAGCTGCTCTTACATGCCACACGCAGGTGACAGTGGAAAAGCTCTAAAGTGAGCTGAGCTGAGCTGGAGAGTTAAAAAAAGAGGCAGGTACACATTCAATATTGACCCATGGTTCACTACAATTCCTCATATAGACTTTTTTTCCCCCCTCCTCTGACAGATCAACAAATAAAGACACTGTGTTCACCTCAAAAAAGACAATTCAGCACATAGAAAGCATCAATAACACTTCAACTTAAAAGAGCAGAGCAGAGTAGTTTCTTTCATCCTAAATGGGAAAAATGTAGGATAAAAAAAATCCCAAAACAACCTGTCGCACACGTATCCTCATCTGTAGTTTATTTTTACAGAGCCCTCATTCATATCATGGTTTCACAGTGAATCCCCAGAGGTAGGAGAGATGTGTGAAGGATTCTCAAAGAGGTGAGAGAATTTTCCACAACCGAGACCATGTGTGAAAACAAACCGAGGGGAGCCAAGAAGAGGAGAAAACACACACACACTCAAAAAAAAAAAAAACCCAAACTGACAAGACAAGCAACTGAAACTGAGATTTTCTGGCTTCGGTGTAGGACTTACCTCGCTCATGGCAACGTGAGCTCAAAAATCACAAATCGCAGGAAGTGGCAGGAAACGTCAGAGCCTTCAAAGCATGACAACAACTGGAGCTCTGGACCTTCTACACTTCTATTAAAGAACTGCAGGGCATGGAGATATCTGTCGTCTCCTACCCCCTCCACCACCCTCCACCACCCCTCTACCCCCTTATCAAAACCTCGTGATACCCTAATCTGAGCACTATCGGACCAACCTGCCACCTTCACCGGTCTAGCCCATTGTGCGGCGGCAGAATAAACAAGACTCTCGTTCTGGCTTTGAGGACAAATGCGGACTGAAAGGACAAGCCGTGTTTGAACAGCCGGGGACAAAAACCTAACATTGACATTCATTTCCATATTCTAACATTGAAAAACGCATGAAGCCTAAATATTGACCGAGGTGCTTTCAGTCAATGGACCTTGAAGGACAATGTCGATGCATAACAACTTAAGATATTGCACTTTTATAAAAGATGCATGTTTGAGTGGTTAATATTTACAGTAATGTTAAATAAGTTGTGTGTATAAAGCAACAAAAAAAGAAAACCCCACTAGTGAGCAGATTTCTACATGACAAATCACTTGAGTCAACATATTTGTGGTTTGATTATTTGACCAATAAATCATCAGTCAAATAAAACATGTGTGTATGGAAGTTTTTTATAAAATATTCCATCACGCTCATGTTTGAGAAAGTCAATCTGAAAGCTGAAATGAATGCTGGTAACTTCCAATCAGTGCATTCTTCCATTATTCTCATAATAGCAATAATAAAAGAATAGATATAAGATCTCATTAAATGGGAATTAGCAGGACAGGAAGCTTCACTATTGCACTTATCTGATGGATGCAAATGGTGAAAGAACCAATTTACCACCATGCATTTTAAATTTTAACCCTTCAGATCTTCTGTAGTATTGGATATGAATAAATATGGTGGCTGAAGTGAGCAGAAGTCTTGTTCCTTTTTGCCTAAATTGAAAATGATGCTTAACCCTCATGTCGTCCTCCCGGGTCAAATTGACCCCGTCCGTTTTGACTGTTCCTTCTTTCCTCCCTCCCTTCCTTTCTGCTTCCCTCCTTCTCTCTTTCCTTCCTCCCTCCCTCCTTTCCTTCCTTCCTTCTCTCTTTCTTTCCTCCCTCCTTTCTTCTTTCCTTTCTCCTTTCCTTCCTTCCTTCCTTCCTCCCTCCCTCCTTTCCTTCCTTCTTCCTTCCCTCCTTCCTCCCTCCTTTCCTTCCTTGACTCACGGACAACAGGAGGGTTAATAAGAGTAAATGGAAATGCAAGGAAGATGTTCACCGTCTTACTTTAAAAAAGTGCAGCTGAGGTTTATTATTTAGGGAGAAAACTATCCAAATTATTTGGTTCTAGCTTCTTAAATGTGAATATTTTCTAGTTTCTATGATAATAAACTGAACATCTTTAAGTTTTGGACTGTTGGCGGAATCAAAAGAACAATTTTCACCATTTTCTGCCATTTTATACACCAAATAACTAACACTAACTCTTCACTAAATGGGAATTAGAAGTACAGGAAGTTTAACCATTGCACTTATCTAATGGATGCAAATGGTGAAAAAACTAATTTACCACCATGCATATTGAATTTTAACCCTTTACCCGCCTGTTGTCCTTCCATTAATCATGCAACTTTTGTTCTCCCAGTTCAAAAATTGACATAAGGTATAAATTCAATCACCCAATTATGTGTTGGACCCTTTTAGTCAACTTCATTCTTACTTATTACCACAAATTTTAAACATATTTTTGAAAGTTATGGACAATAGGCTTCATTTAAATTAACCCGAGGACAACAGGAGGGTTCAGATCTACACTAGTATTGGATATAAATATAAATATGTTGGCTAAAGTAAGTACAAGTCTGTTCTCTTTTGCTTATATCTATTGAAATGTGCGCTAAATAAAGAGTAAAAGCAAAACTACACCTGCATGCTAAGCAAAGAACAGCTGAGGTTTTTTATTTAGGGAAGAAAATGTCCAATTTATCTGGTAACAGCTTCTTAAAATGTGAATATTTTCTAGTTTTTATGACAGTAAACTGAATATCTTTAAGTTAAAAAGACTTTTCCGTGCAATGATGAACAATTTCCACCATTTTCTTACATTTTATAGATCAAACACCTAACTCTGACCACCGTCCCTGAAGCCATTGCTGCTGCTAACACGGCTAGAAAAATAATTAACACATGACTGACACCAGACAATAAGAGCATTATCTCTCATATAAAAGACTTCAAATAAAACGACAGCTTGTAAAAATAAAAGAAGAGGCAATCCAGTGAGGCAATAAGCTCTCAGAAGGCTTGCGTGCATGTGCAGCAGCCTGTGGAGCATGATGAAGTGGACACTCGACAATTTGTGGAGGCTGTAGAGGAGATTATCTGTGTCGTGAGGTAGGCTCAAATCCCGCACAGTCAGCACTTGTAGGGGAAAGGGGGAGAAAGAAGCTGTGGATACTGTCATGATCATGTCATGCCATGCGGCTGCTGAGTCACTGCATTCCTACATATCTCAATGTCAAGTCGACGAGGAGACACGAATATGAACAATATATGCTGAAGGTTTCGTCATTTACATTGCATTAAATATTGTTAGGCAAGCACTGCTTTCTTTCTTACATCATAACATTGAAAACGTGCTTCCTGGCTGTTTGCACATCATGCAACAGTTTGATAATAGACTATACATTTCTGTTTAATCAAATCTACAATCAATCGGAGACTGAAAAACGACTCTCCAGTTCTTAATTTCCACTTCCTGTCTGGAGCCTTTGATTATATTTGTATTGGAGATCTGACTTTTATCTTTATCGATACATGCAAGTCTGCTCTGTAATAACCATAGACTGTATAAAAGAAATGGACGTAACATCCGTGACGTCACCCATTAGTTTGTGGACTGCTGCTCGGAAGCCAATAGTTTCGAATCTACGCAGCGCCATCTTGAAAATTTCAAGTGCATGCTGGGAAAAATAAAAACACAGACTCTACTTATATGGGCATGAGGCGGGGCCATGGGCGGAGCGGGGAGGTTGCTATGGTTGCGAGGGCTGGATCTCGAGGACATTGGTCAATCAACCTGTCAATCAGGACGTAGCCACGCCCTAATGCATACCCTGCTTTATCGTCAAATATAAAATCAGGGAGGCCAAAATGTCCCAAATGAACATCATACTGCATTGAAGAAGGCTTTAAACTAGCGATTGAGACCATAAACACATTTTGAAAACGTTTACTGAGGTTAGAAATCAAGTGAGAAGTTGGTGAATTCTCCATTGACTTGTATAGAGACAGAAGTACTTTTGACACCAAAACGGTCGCCCCCTGGTGGCCTTTTGATAGAATGCAGCTCTAAGTTACTTTCGCGTTGGCCTCATTTCAGAGGACCAGAACTCCCCACCTGGTAATAACCTACCAGCCATTGAGAAGAGTGTCAGTCCACGTTTTCTATGGTTGGTTAATCACAGAGGGAGAAAAAAACAACCTAAAACTCAATTCAGGAGCTGCACCTTGTCGTCAAAATTAGCTAAAAACTGAGCTTGATCCTGTATGAAACACTAATTATAAATGACAGAAACAGGAAGTGGCAACACTCAACTAAAGTTACGCCACTTTTCATAACTTCATCACTCAGTCAACTGTGGAATTATCAGCATCTAATTGTCTAAAATGAGAAATAAAAAGGATTTGTTCTTTTTTCTGTTAGCATTGTCGCTAACAGATTAGGCGGCTCACTTCATGCTTTATAAAGTTTATATTCTCAAAGGTTTATTATTATAGTTTTGTATTTCTCTGTAATGCAGCACAGTGTTAACAGTATTAATTACATGCCTGATAAGATCCAAGCCGCAGATATGAACTGGTTTTAATGTGTAATGGTATATTTTATGTTTTAGCGGAAGACGAATTTCCACCTTGGGAGGACAATAAAGCTTTATTCTATTGTATTCTAACATTATTAAAATACATTACTACAACATATCAGTGCTTACAACAGAATTATGAGAGATTAAGGTGGTTGGACCTCAGTCTGACCCTCTCGGGGAGTCACATTTTAAAGTCAAATTTCATTTTGGTGCAGTCTGAGAGCAAAATTAAGAGGTTATATCTATAAAATATAAAACAAATTGTACTCTAAACAATTTTGTGCTTTGGTACAGACATGTTTGGCTCACTATGAAACTGTGGTTGCACAAATTAGACTATGGTGGGCTGCAACATTAACCCTTTCATGCATGAATTATGATAACCTCAGTCAAGATTTTTCATACTATAATTGACATACTACTACATTAGAAGAACATAAATCAACTGATCTACGACCATAAACATTACTGCAGGTTTAGTGTTGATGTATGTGATGATGCTCTCGTGTCTACTGTGTTGGTTGAAATGTAACTATGCATCAAAATCCTTTCATACATAACAAAACTGCTTTTGAATAGCTATCCACTGCAGTGTCCACTATGCATGAAAGGGTTAAAGATAATTAACGGGGGGAAACACTGCATGCATACATACATACATTACAACATTACAACATTATATAACGATTGTGCAGACACAGTTTTCAGTAGCGACGGACAGATCAATGCTTTCTCTCCTCACTCTTATCCAAGCTGAAGATGTCAAACTAATAAACAAGTGTCTGTTGGGTAAGAGGGATTTTACAGCAGCTGCCAGACGCACGTCACAGAAAGTATATGGAGGTTAGAAAAGTAATAAAACCTGATATGGATTAGATGGTGTGAACAGGTTGTTACTAATCCTGAAATGTGAGGTGTGATGGATGGCTCACTTCCTGCCTGTCTGACTGTCTGACTGTCTCAGTGTGAGTCACTGATGCCGTTTCACTGTGTCTCACCTCCGCGGTTCAAAACTATTCAATTCATCTACAGATTCAAAAATCAACAACTATCAGACTGTATCCAACCTAAGAGGAATATCCATGTTTAACCCCGAAACAGGCAGGATTTTATTTACTTTTATGTTACTAGTTATCTCATTTGCATCCAAGTAAACATTTCCACAAATAATTTTTTATGAGTTGTATCTCCACCAGGAAAATTCGTCCCTATTAAGGTATTTTTAAAAAAAAGTATATGTATGTATCTTCTGCTGCACGCTGCCTGTTTAAGTACCAATAGTAGCCTAAATATCATTGTATCACAACAATGTTAATCCTGAAGAAAGGAAATCATTAAATCATTAAATCATTAAATAAATAAATAAGTATTTTACAGGAATGGATGGAGATATGCTGTCAATATATTTTACATAAATACACCTGATGGAGCTGACCTGAGGCTGATCTCAACCTGGAGACGGACACTTCCTGAAGGTGTTGAAAGATAAATCCAAAGGAGATGATTAACAGGATTAATAGGAAGACAATCAAATCATCAATTTGGTTGGACAGCCAGTGACTCACAAACATTGAATAAGTGAGTCAACTAGACACCAAATGCACTTATTTGCTTTCTTGACAGGAGATGGTAAGTTTAGGTTTAGCTTAGCATAAAGTATGCAAACAGGTTTAGCTTAACAAAGTATGCAAACAGCGAAATGGTAAGTTTAGGTTTAGCTTAGCATAAAGTATGTAAACAGCTAGATGGTAAGTTTAGGTTTAGCTTAGCATAAGGTATGCAAACAGGTTTAGCTTAACAAAGTATGCAAACAGCTAGATGGTAAGTTTAGGTTTAGCTTAGCATAAAGTCTACAAACAGCTAGATGGTAAGTTTAGGTTTAGCTTAGCATAAAGTCTGCAACCAGCTAGATGGTACGTTTAGGTTTAGCTTAGCACAAAGTATGCAAACAGCTAGATGGTAAGTTTATGTTTAGCTTAACATAAAGTCTGCAAACAGCTAGATGGTAAGTTTAGGTTTAGCTTAGCATAAAGTCTGCAAACAGCTAGATGGTAAGTTTAGGTTTAGCTTAGCATAAAGTCTGCAAACAGCTAGTCTGGCTTTGTTGAAAAGTTAAAACATCTGCACTAAAAGCAAATATAAAGCTCACTACTAATCAGCCAAGCTAGACGTTTCCCCTTGTTTCCAGTCTTTATGCTAAGCTATGCTAATTGTCTCTTGCATACAGGAGTGTGCTATTATGATGATCTTTATATTATCATCAAAATCTTGAAACCCTGAATTTAAAGATCTGGTGAATACTCAGGAGTCCAGGCTGTTTGTATGCAAGTCTTTTATATAAGTATGTTTATATTTGGCTAATTATGGGACTAACCTGGTGAAATAAAGACTAAATAAATAACTAATATAACTCTCAGCAAGAAAGTGAAGCATAGCAAAGCATTACTCCCATAAAAGTTGAACTATTGCTTTCCAATTTCATATTTCTTGGCCAGGATTTAGTGACTCCAGTTCTGTTGTGACCTTAAAGTTACCAGATAACCAGCGGAGACATCAAGAAGTTATAACCCCCCCCCAAAGCCAAGAAATAGTGGAACACTTAATCCCCCCGTAAAACCACACCTTGGTTTTCAGACAAACCGACATATATATATCGTGCCAATTTGTGAGCGAGGTTATCCCCCCTAATCTTACTTACTTAAGTCTTTTATGCTAAGCTACGTTATCTTGTTGCTGGCTGCACTTTCATATTCACCGATCTCATCTCAGCGGGAAAGCGAATAAGTAAGTAGTTCCCCAAAAAAATCTAACTATTCCTTTAATATAACATACTTTAAAAAACCACTGAAACCACTGAATCTGCACCAAATATTCAGTTCTGCAGCCGAATCTGACCTTTAACCTGTCTGTGTTTGCCACAATTAAAAGAAGTATAAGTTTAACACCATTACTAACAGCTTATGTCACCTTAACACTACAAAAACTAACAAAATAACCCCAATTCTTCCTACTTTATCCTCTTTATTTACTATATTTCTCACCTGCTCACAGTTTCCACCTGTCTAAATATTTCATAGCACCACCTGCGGACATTATATGGCTATCTGTAACTAGTGACGAATTAAGATGACATTAGGGAGGGAGTAATTATTACCCTTGGATTACTAATACCGAGGAAAAAGTCATTGAGTTGTTGGCGAGGAAGTCAAAGTGCATCTCTAAAGCAGTGGCGTCAGACTGAACATTAACCAGGTGAAAAGTTCGTTTCGAGGTTAAATTTACCTGGAAAAAAAATGCAAAGTCAAGCTACATACAAGCTGTATTTGCGCTCTGTAGTAAGGTAGATGTGTAATGAATGACCAAAGAGAGAGAGGGGGAATGATAAGAGCTAGGCTAATTATCACGGTCACAGAAAAAAGGAGAAGGTAAAGCGTAGTAAGCGTGGTATGAGTAAAGCTTACATTTGAGTATTACACAACAAAAAAAAAAAAGCCGAACTCACCTTGGACAGAAACAGAAACTCCATCAAATTAGTCGCCTTTAAAAAAACCCACGGAGAGAGATGGCGATATTTGCTTTCCCCCCCTCTCTTGCTAAGTAAAAAGCCAACAACAATTGCCAGCCCTTAGTTTTTATGGATTTCCCATTTCCCATTTCTGTTAGCCCCTGTCACATGATCAGGGGCAGATCTTCAGTAAAAGGGGGGGTAGGAAGAAGAAGACTATTACTCACTTTCACAATGTAAACCAACACACACACACACACAAGATTAACTAGACGCTCCCTAACTACACACACTGACACAAGCGCATATTGTTAAGGAGAGATAATAATTAACTTGGTAAGAGTTGGAGCCAAGGGAACGAGTAATAAATGCTAAAGGCGCTGTCATAACGCCAACTGTTTTTATCTTTAGTGAGCTTCTTGATCTGGCAAATCTCAGACAGCATGCACTGTGGTTCACTGTAGCGGTGCGTTTGAAGGTAGTTGAATTAATTTATTTTAATTTGATTGTCTTAATTAGCTTTAAAAAGACACAGAGAGTCTCAACTGAATCGAGTATGGCTTTTATAGTCTTTAAGATTTTACTCAGGAGGGTTTTTCCTCATTTTTTAATATTTAACATGTTACTGAATACATATGTTGCTGTTTTTAATTCTTTGAAATCAATATTTTTTTATATATTTAGTAAATAAATCATGATGTGGGTTTATTTGGAGCACACATGGAGCTTAAATGGAGTCACAGTACCAATTAAACCCACTTATTCATCAAATATCTTTATTTTATATTCCAAAATCTACATGAACTAATGAATACATTTTACAATGAGAGATAAATGTTGCAAGGAAGGAAGGAAGGAAGGAAGGAAGGAAGAATGGAAGGAAGGGAGGAAGGAAGGAAGGAAGGAAGGAAGGAAGGAAGGAAGGGAGGAAGAAAGGAAGGGGAGAAGGAAGGAAAGGAGGGAAGGAGGAGAATGGAAGGAAGGGAGGAAGAAAGGAAGGAAGGAAGGAAAGACAAAAGGAAGGGAGGTAGGAAGGAGGGACGGAATAAAAGGAGGAAGGAAGGAATGAAGGAAGGAAGGAAGGAAGGGAGGAAGGAAGGAAGGAATAAAAGGAGGAAGGAAGGAATGAAGGAAGGAAGGAAGGAAGGAAGGACAGAAGGTAAGGAGTTAGGAAGGAAGGAAAAGGGAGGAAGGAAGGAATGAAGTAAGGAAAGACAAAAGGAAGGGAGGTAGGAAGGAGGGAAAGAAGGAAGGACAGGAGGAAGGGAGGAAGGAAGGAAGGGATGGACGCAAGGAAGAAAGGAAGGAAGGAAGGAAGGAAGAAAGGAAGGAAGGAAGGAAAATAGGAAGGAAGGACAGAAGGAGGGAACATTTACCCTAACAGATGAAAACATTGGTTAGAAAATTAGAAAAGTCATCAAATGTAATAAGTTACATTACTTTGATGAAGTCATTGAAATAGTTACATTACTTACTAGTAATCTGTAACCTTAATCTGAAGTAATGTTTATTGTGCAACATAAGGAAAATATTTGATGACCTTAATATGACAAACTCCTTCTGTTGAGATCGCCAGATAAGCAATGTGTGAATCTATGAAGGAGTTAAACTGTCACACACATCATGTAGGTGTAAAAACCAAAAATAGGAAAAAAAAAAAAAAAAAAGAAAAAACGCCTCCTCTGCTATTTAGTGAAGCTTCAGTTTAAATCCTTCATGTCTAAAGCAGACTCATAATATTACAGTGAAGGAATTTAATAAGTTATAAGATTAGTGTCACTAATTCAGTATCAACAGAGTTACGGCCAGAAAAGTGTTTTTGGAGAATATTATGAAGTTGACCTTTGACCTTTTGGATATGAAATGTCATCACTTCATCCTTTTTTATCTTATTATTCGTCATATTAACCTTCGTGTCGTCCTCCCGGGTCAAATTGAACCATCTGTTTTGACTGTTCCTTCCTTCTTTCTTTCTTTCCTTCCTTCCTTCCTTCCTTCCTTCCTTCCTTCTCCCTCCATTCCTTCCTTCTCCCATTTCTTTCTTCCTTCTATCTGTGCTTCCTCTCTCCTTCTTTCTTTCTTCCTTTCCTTCTTCTCTCTTTCATGCCTTCCTCCATCTCCCTTTCTTCCTTCCTTCTGTCCTTCCTCCCCCCTACCTTCCTCTCTTTCTTCTTCTCTCCTTCTTTCCTCCGTCCTTCCTTCCTTCCTTCCTTCCTCCCTCCCTCCTACCTTCCTACCTCCCTTCCTTACTTACTTCTTTCCTCCATCCTTCCTTCCTCCCTTCCTTATTTCCTTCCCTCCCTTCCTCCCTTCCTCCCTTCCGTCCTCCCTGCCTTCTTTCCTTTACTCCCTTCCTCCCTTCCTTCCTTGACTCAAACACAACAGGAGGGTTAACATATAAATCCCTGAGTTTGTTGAACATTATGAAGTTAAAGTGTTAAAGTTAACCTTTGACCTTTTGGATATTAAATGTCATCACTTAATCCTTTTTTATCTTATTAGACATTTCTGTGAAACTTTGTCATAATCAGTGTTTGAATTCCTCAGTTTTAGTTTTTAAAAAGTGTGTTAGTAAAGTCACAGCAACCTTGACTTTTGTCCAGTTGAAATCTAATCAGTTCATCCTTGAGTCAAAGTGGATGTTTGTTCCAAATTTGAAGAAATACCCTGAAGTCGTTTCTGAGATATCGTGTTCTCTAGAAATGGACAGACGGAAAAACTTGGAGAATATAAAATCTCTCTGGTTGCAGCTGCGGCTGTGGTTGTCACTGGCGTGGAGTCATAAAAACTTTTATAAACAAGACGTCTGGTGAGGTTTTACATCTATGTGATTATGACATAACTATTTTCTATCCAAGAACAAAATACATGACAAAATGATCTCTGCCGTCTCTCTACACACATTTCATGGCTCTGGTAGTTCGGGTGTCATATATCTACTTCCACCTCTTAAATACTCGGCATTCTGCGTCTGAGCTGCCGGGGTTTAGATTTCAAAACATGGACAATAGTTATGTTTGTTTATGTGCAGCGAGCAACGTCCTTCCAGGTAGATAAGACGAGACTAGTGAGAAACATCGGAAAGGAAACAGCTGACAGAACACTGACAAAAAGAGAAATGCAAAGCCAAGGAAAAGCCAGGCGGGGAGGTCTGGTCCTCTGAAATGAGGCCAACGCGGAAGTAACTTAGAACTGCATTCTATCAAAAGGCCACCAGGGGGCGACCGTCTCTATACAAGTCAATGGAGAATTCACCAACTTCTCACTTGATTTCTAACCTCAGTAAACGTTTTCAAAATGTGTTTATGGTCTCAATCGCTAGTTTAAAGCCTTCTTCAATGCAGTATGATGTTCATTTGGGACATTTTGGCCTCTCTGATTTTATATGTGACGATAAAGCAGGGTATGCATTAGGGCGTGGCTACGTACTGATTGACAGGTTGATTGCACAATGTCCTCAAGATCCAGCCCTTGCAACCATAGCAACCTCCCCGCTCCACCCATGGCCCTGCCTCATGCCCATATAAGTAGAATCTGTGTTTTTATTTTTCCCAGCATGCACCTGAAATTTTCAAGATGGCGCTGCCTAGATTCGAAACTATTGGCTAATCTAACTAATCTGGGGCCTTTTCTTACATTTTCTTGAAAGCGCAGATCTGCAGTGTGCCCTTGACCTTTGACCCTTGATCTTATTGCTCTACACTGACTATGTAATCGTCTGTGCTGTTGCTCTGTTTTGTTGTTGTTGTTGTTTTAATGGCGTTGCACTGTATGTTTGATTTTTTGGCTTTATGTATCCTTATTTTTTCTTATTTTCCATTTGCTTTTTTGGACCTTGATAGATGAGATCTTTGGTGGGTGGGGTATTTGAAGTTCATGTTGTGAGATCCACTATATGAGCTACAGAGTCTTCTATCAGTTCATCTCTGTCAACTTCACAGTTTATGTTTTTTTTATTTCTGTTCTCTCGGAGGTATAAACATCACCTTATTTCCACTCGCCTACACTCACAACCCACATCAAAGTCAACCCTCTTTAAATATGTGATGTTGAAAAGCACAATGCTGGGAAATGAAGGAAATCTAACGTTCAGCAAAGATGAGTAAAAAGGTCATTTAAAAAAAGGGAAACAAAGATGCTGCCTATATAAATTCTTGGAACGCAGCGCACATAATGATACCAAGAATTCACCAAGCATCGCGAACTGAAACTCAAATCTAACAGTGTGAGACTATTTATGGGTGGATTTTTCCTTTAAGCTTGTGTAATATTTTCTGCCTCAGCATCTAATGTTCAGCAAAGATGAGTAAAAAGGTCATTTAAATTGAATTTTATGACATTTGGAAGATATTTCTGGAGCTGTTGAAAGGTGGAGATATGAGATATTTAATGTGTTGGTGGGAGTGTACGATGTAACCTATATTAAGAATATTATTATGAATATTAATGGATTATTATTGTGATTATTTTAGATGATTATTTTTATTTATGTATTTATATAATTTATTATTTATTGCTCAGTAATTTGTTGACTAATTTTTTGGTTTAATTTATCTTTTTTTAATTATTTATTTTACTATTAGGACATTTAATTTATTTACCTTTTCTGTATTATTAATATTTTTATTATTTATTTTATTATTAGGACATTTAATTTATTTACCTTTTCTGTATTATTAATATTTTTATTATTTATTTTATTATTAGGACATTTAATTTATTTAGTTTTTCTGTATTATTAATATTTTCATTATTATTTTCATTATTTATTATTTTATGTTTAAATTGTTGGATGTTGTACAAAAACCAATAAACATATATTTAAAAAAAAAAAAAAAGGGAAAAAAAAGAAGCTGCCTTTATAAATTCCTGGAACGCAGCGGACATAATGATACCAAGAAAAATCTAACAGCGTGAGACTATTTATGGGTGGATTCTTCCTTTAAGCTTGTGATATTTTCTGCCTCAGCATCTTAATCATCCTAAGATGAACTTGTTGAGAACCTCTCGAGTCGAGGAATGCTGCAGCTTTCTTTGGCCGTCGACCAGCTCGCCCTCCAGGACTCTGCCAGTCGTGTTTATCAAAAAAAAAAAAAAAATCCCACTAGCAAGCCGTGCAATTACGCTCTGCATTCGTGTGCCAGCTTTATTTTACTGTTTCCAATACTGGCAACACTTATTTAAAAAAATTAAAAATAAAAAGCTCTTTAGTTGTGGCATGGTTCACATTCTCCGGTGCTGTAATGATAAGGAGATTTCAGCAGCAGCAGCAGCAGCAGAAGTGATTCAGAGCTAGAAATGCTGCATGTAACCAGAGAATTGGCTCAAACATGAGACTAGATTTGTACACACATAACTCTGGAGGGGAACGGCACTGTCCAAAATACACACTCCGATGCCAGAGAGGACCGAAGGAGCTGATGCAGCAATAAAACTCCAGAGAGAGAGAGGGAGAGAGAGGGAGAGAGAGAGAGAGAGAGAGAGAGAGACACACAGAGAGAGAGAGAGCGAGAGAGAGAGAGAGAGAGGGAGAGAGGGAGAGAGAGAGGGGGAGAGCGAGAGGGAGAGAGAGAGAGGGACGAAGAGAGAGAGAGAGAGGAAGAGGGAGAGAGAGAGAGAGAGAGAGAGGGGGAGAGAGAGAGAGGGACGAAGAGAGAGAGAGGGGGGGAGAGGGAGAGAGAGAGACAGGGAGAGAGGGACAGGGAGAGGGAGAGAGAGAGAGAGAGAGAGAGAGAGAGAGAGCGAGTGGGAGAGAGAGAGGGAGGAAGAGAGAGAGAGAAAGAGAGAGAGAGGGAGAGAGACAGACAGAGAGAGAGAGAGAGGGAGGGAGAGAGAGAGAGAGAGAAAGAGAGGGGGGAGAGAGAGACAGGGAGAGAGAGAGAGAGAGAGACACAGAAGACACACACACACAGAGAGAGAGAGAGAGGGAGAGAGAGAGCGAGAGAGAGAGAGGGAGAAAGAGAGAGAGAGAGACACAGAGAGCGAGAGAGAGAGAGAGAGAGAGAGAAACAGAGAGCGAGAGAGAGAGAGAGGGAGACACAGAGAGAGAGGGAGACAGAGCGAGAGAGCGAGAGAGAGGGAGACACAGAGCAAGAGAGAGGGAGAGAGAGAGAGAGAGAGAGAGAGAGAGAGAGGGGGCGAGAGAGAGAGCGAGAGAGCGAGAGAGAGTAGAAGAAGAAATGTGTTTCCAGTGGTGGGTGTTTGGGGAAAGCTGAATTCAGAGTGGAATAGAGCTCTGAGCCTCATGAAACGACCGTAAACTACTAATTGAGAACATCATCCTCCTCCTGAGCGGGTGTTTAACCTCGTTTGTCACCAGGATCACCCAGCGTGCCTCGTCGTGTGTGTATGTGTGTGTGTGTGTGTGTGTGTGTGTTTTATGTCGTTTTTTTTGTTTTTTGTGGTCGGGAGAATATTTCGCCCTGAGCTTGACGGGTTAAGAAGAAGAGGGAGAGAAAGACAGGAGGAGAGAGAGAAAGAGGGCGTTTCTGTATGCGGTCGTGTCGACTTACGCTGTGAATAACCGATGCCACGGCGTCTGTAATCTGGTTGGGAGCGCTGGGGTTGCTCATGGCTCTGCACAGTGGAGTCCGCCGCTGCTGCTGCTGCTGCTGCTGCTGCTGGAGGAGAGGCTCCGGAAAGCTGATTTGGATTGGGGGTTTTTTTTTTTTTTTTTTGGCTTTAGCCCTTCTCTTTCTCACTGGGACTCAGACAGCTTTTGGGCAGCATAACCTGGAGACAGATATAGATCCACAAAGGGGGTTAGTCCACATAAAGCTGCAGATTTAAAAACATGAAGCAAACAAAGCGCTGAAAATGTGCACTGAAGCTGTGGGCCAGTAATCCCCCCCCCCCCCCCCGCCCGAATATGAATTTTAATTGTTTTGGCTCTTTACTCCCGACACATTAGGCTCGAAATCGAAACGGCATGCCTGACGAGCCGATTCCTTCAGTGCAGGAAGTTGAAATTCCTATTTAACCCTCCTGTTGTCCTCGAGTCAAGGAAGGAAGGGAGGAAGGAAGGAAGGAAAGAAGGAAAGAGGGAAAGAGGAAGGAAGGAAGGAAAGGAGGAAGGAAGGAAGGAAGGAAGGAAAGGAGAAAGGAAAGAGGGAAGGAAGGAAGGAGGAGGGAAGGAAGGAAGGGTGGGAGGGAGTAAAGAAAGAGAGGAGTGAGGAAAGACAGATGGAAGGATGGAAGGAAGGAAGGAAGAAAGAAAGGAAGTAAAGGAGGAAGGAAGGAAGAGAGGAAGACGGAAGGAAGGAAGGATGGATGGAAGGGTCCTCACGAGGAAGAAGGAAGGAAAGAGGGAAGGAGGGAAGGAAGGAAGGAAGTAAGGAAGGGGGATGGAGGAAGGAAGGAAAGAAAGACAGAATGGAGGAAGGAAGGAAAGAAAGACGGAAGGGAGGAAGGAAGGAAGGAAGGAAGGAAGGAAAGAGAGAGGAAGGAAAGAAAGTGAAGGATGGAGGGAGGAAGGACTGATGGAAGAAAGGGAGGAAGAGTTAAAACAGGGAGGACGACACGAAGGTTTAAACATTATCCTTCAATTTTTATGACATTGCAGCAGGAGACATAAACCAAGACAATAAATTTTAAATATGAAGACTTCAGTGACGTTAATTATAACTTGCCTAATTACCTTTTTGTCCTCTATCATTTTGGATAATTATATGTACTTGTAACTTTGGACTACATTCCTGCTAGCATCTCTGTAAGGCTGCGTTAGCTAAATGTAGCACGAAATTCCTATTTAACCCTCCTGTAGTCCTCAAGTCAAGGAAGGAAGGGAGGAAGAAGGAAGGAAAGGAGGGAGGAAGGAAAGGAGGGAGGAAGGAAAGGAAGGAAGGAAGGAAGGAAGGAAAGGAGGGAGGAAGGAAGGGAGAAAGGAGGGAGGAAGGAAGGAAGGAAGGGAGGAAGAAGGAAGGAAAGGAGGGAGGAAGGGAGGAAGGAAAGGAGGAAAGGGCGGAGGAAGGAAGAAGGAATTAAACGTGGGGGAAAAGGAAGGAAGAAAGAAGGAAAGGAGGGAGGAAGGAAGGACGGAAGGAAGAAAGAAAGGAGGGAGGAAGGAAGGAGGGAAGGAAAGAAGGAAGGGAGGAGGAAGGAAGGAAGGAAGGAAGAAGGAAGGAAAGGAGGGAGGAAGGAAGGAGGGAAGAAGGAAAGGAGGGAGGAAGGAAGGAGGGAAGGAAAGGAGCTAAATTAAAAATTAAGGGTTCAACAAACTTATAAGACATCATCAACTAAAATGACAGCTAAAGGGAGGAATGTGAACCTCATGGTGGCGCTAGAGGAAAAGGTCAGAGGAGAGGATCACCAAATTCATTAGGACTCCTCCTCCGAGTGCTACAAATGTACTGTACAACATTTCATCATAATCCATCCATTAGTGGTTGAGATATTAAAAAAAGGGGTCATAATTCATGCACAGTTCATCTAAACAGGAAGTTAAAGACTCTAATTGCAGCTCTTTCAAAATAAGAGTAAGTTTTGCATTTGAAATTGAATGTTTTTACTGTCCTAACTGTACTCATTAGGGACGGAGGAAGGAAGGAAGGGAGGAAGAAGGAAGGAAAGGAGGGAGGAAGGAAGGAAAGGAGGGAGGAAGGAAGGAAAGGAGGGAGGAAGGGAGGGAGGAAGAAGGAAGGAAAGGAGGGAGGAAGGAAGAAGGGAGGAAGAAGGAAGGAAGGAAGGAAGGAAGGATAAAGAGGAAGTTAAAGACTCTAATTGCAGCTCTTTCAAAATAAGAGTAAGTTTTGCATTTAAAATTGAATGTTTTTACTGTCCTAACTGTACTCATTAGTCATTGAGACAAAAAAAAAAAAAAACAGGGTCACAAGTCATGCACAGTTCATCTAAAGAGGAAGTTAAAGACTCTAATTGCAGCTCTTTCAAAATAAGAGTAAGTTTTCCATTTGAAATTGAATGTTTCGAGCATAAAGTAACATGTTTTTACTGTCCTAACTGTACTCAGATCTACTCTAAAGGAAGAAGTTAAACACCGTAATTGCAGCCCTTTCAAAATAAGAGTACATTTTGCATTTGAAATTGAATGTTCTCGAGCACACAAAGTAACTCAGATCTACTTTAACTAAGGAAGAAACAGTTCCTGGATTTCCTGAAAGCCCTTAAAGTACCTTTGAATCCCCAGACTCCACTTTCACAAAACACTAACAGCCTCTCATTTCACGCTGGAGTGGAAACTCTTAACAACAGTTTACATTTGACTCGAGGCGTGACGGCAACGATTCCTCAAGACATACAACATGCATACCAAACACATCAACCTTTTCCATTTCTCCCGATGCCTGATCCTGATCCTGAAGGGCCTCACTCGCAGCACTTCAAGGTTACTAACCATTAAAGAGTCAGATAAGGAGGCTGATAACCTGGTGCTACTGTGCAGACGACCCTTTGATAAGCAAGCGGCACGTGCTTCCACTAACCTCCACCTCCGTCACACTCTCTCTCAAAATCCTCCCCTTATTTGATGTATAAACTACAAAAAGGATATCAGATCATCGGGGGGGCAATTAAGGCAGCTTGAGGAGTCAGAGGAGACTAAAGTAAGAGTGGTAAAATGTGCTGTGGAAGAGGTGGAAGAGGTAGAAGTGTGGAAGAGTGTGTGGGAGAAAAGTAATTTACATAAAAATATAGATTAGCTTAAATTTGCATTCATTTGTGAGTTTGTTTAAAGTCCGAATGACACCGCTACAAAACAAGAACCTTTAACTTCTACAGTCCTTTAACCCTCCTGCTGTCCTCGAGTTAAGAAAGGAAGGGAGGAAGAAGGAAAGGAAGGGAGGTAGGAAGGAATGAGGGAAGGAAGGTAGGAAAGGAGGAAGGAAGGATGGAAAGAAGGAAGGTAGGAAGAAGGAAGGAAAGGAGGGAGAAAGGAAGGAAGGAAAGGAGGAAAGGAAAGAAGGAAGAAAGGGAGGGAGGGAGGAAGGGGGGAAGGAAGAAGGAAGGAAGGTAGGAAAAGAGGAAAGGAAATAAAGAAGGGAGGGAGGAAGGAAGGGAGGAAAGAAGGATGGAAGGAAGGAAGGAAGGTAGGAAAGGAGGAAGGAAGGATGGAAGAAAGAAGGAAGGAAAGGAGGAAAGGAAAGAAGGAAGGGAGGGAGGGAGGAAGGGGGGAAGGAAGAAGGAAGGAAGGAAGGAAGGAAGGAAGGAAAGGAGGAAAGGAAATAAGGAAGGGAGGAAGGAAGGACGGAGGAAAGAAGGAAGGAGGGAGGGAGGAAGGGAGGGAGGAAAGAAGGAACAGTCAAAACAGACGGGGTCAATTTGACCCTGTCTGTTGACCGGAAGGTTAAATAAACCAGGCGCCTCCCACAGCGTGTCCTAAAACTCGCCCCGTGCTGTATTATTAACTAAACATCGACTTTTTAATTCAAACTTAAAAAAGCAGGAATCCATCTTTTCTTTTTCTTTTTTCTTTTTTCTTTTTTTATTCACTTCTTCACTTCTTCAGTGTCACGGTTGGAAATCATGTCCTGCCAAAAAGCCGAGCTGGCTCTCTGACAGCAGCTATCAAAGTAACGATAAGCCTCCTTGATGCCTGAGTACAATCATATCAATGACCTTGTTGGCAACTGACGGGGATTTCTATCGGAGGTATGTAAAAAAAAAAAAAAAAAAAAAAAAAAGTACAATCAATGACAAGAGATTAGTATTTTAGGAGCAGGACGAACACGTTACCTGCCAGACTGAGACAGACTCTCTCTCTCTCTCTCGCTGCTGTTTCTGTTGGCAACGCTCTACCGTCACTCTGCCACGATGCTAATCACTGCACCAAATGTTAATTACAGACTGGCAGCTGTTCGATTCAGACGATCACCTTTAACCCTTTAACCTACTTGTTCCAGGGTCCATTTTGACCCATTTTGATATTTCAAAGAGATTAAAAAATAAGCAAGAAATATGATGATTTATCCTCATTTGATGCAGAATATGCAAAAAAAGGGAAATATTTCAACTATTTAAACGTAATGTTTTTTTGCAGCTGATTGACATTTTTTCAAAAATTACTATTCAAAAGTACTGTTTAGTAACATTAGACCGATATATATAATTGTAAAAGTGATTCTAAATGTTTTTTCTCCATTAATAAAAAGTGTTATCCTCACGAGACCCAGAATAAAAGACATTTTTATGCAGCTGATAGTCATTTTTGATGAATTTATGACTCATATTTATGTAAAAATTCAAACATTAGCTTTCAAAAATACAGTTTTTTCAATCAAATTCATTTAAAATTGATATGCACTCATATATGAAGTCACATTGGGTCAATAAAAAGCATAAAAACTAAAGAATAATAAACTCTCTCTAGCTCTCTGAAAGCATCATTATCCTCACAGGACCCAGAATAAGACATTTGCATGCAGCTGATATGCATTTTTGTTTAATTTTTTATTCATATTTATGTAAAAATTCAAACATTAGCATTAAAAAATACAGTTTTTTCAATCAAATTCAATATAATTAATTTAAAATTAATATAAATAAGACACTTTTATGCAGCTGATACTCATTTTTGTTGAATTTTTTGACTCATATTTATATAAACATTTAAAAACCAGCATTCAAAAATACAGTTTTTTTTGGTCAGATTAAATCTAATTTATTGAAATGGATACATAATCCTGAGTTAAGTCATGCTGGATCAACAAAAAGCATAAAAAAATAAAGATTATACTCTCTCTGCTCTCTAAAAAGCATCATTAAGGATTCATTACTACATGTATAGAAACTAACTATGAGTGGATAGTGTGATATGACCAGTACGTAAAGGGTTTTAACTAGTTTGAGAGGCTGAAATCTGTCCAGTATAACGGTCAGGGAGGGATTGGGTTGTAGCTCGGGCGTGTTTGAAGTCTTACTTTCTCAGTAAACCTAGACCCCACCGGCAAAAAGGAGGAAGAGGAGGCAGGGCCGGCTACACAGGGATAAAGTTACAGAACCCTGTTGATCCTGGGCAGAAACCATGGGAACCAGCCTATCTACCTCGGGCCAAAGTCTGTAATAATACCACTAAAGATAACAAACAACAATAATGATCAGAAGAAAACAAGTTGGAACGGAGACAATTGTGCAACTGTCCTTTTGGGTTTGAAGGAAGTAGATTTTTTTTTTTTAGTGATTTAAGTGATTTTGAAGCACACACACACACAAAAGTAATCAGTCTATAAAAAGGCTGAGTAAAAAGGAACTGATTGTTTCTTATGTAATAACAGAAAAAGGGACGAATGCTGACAATGCAAGAGGAAGCGAGGACAAAATGTGTGTTTCTCCTGGAAGAAGAACATCACACACATATACACACACACACGCACACACACGCACACACACGCACACACACACACACACACACACGTTGAAGCTTTCATACCTCACAAATTGTCCCTTAAAAGAAATAAAACATTTTTTTTTCCTCCACTAAAAATACTTTTTTCCATATTGCTCTTAGTCACACACACACACACACACACACACACACACACACACACACACACACACACACACACACACACACACACACACACACACACATATATACACACATACATATATACACACACAAAAGCTTTGGGAAAACTATCCTTCTGGGAGGAAGTAAGTATGAAAACAGGAAGTAGGTAACCACGACAGCTACAGACTGAAGCCGAGAAAAATTTAGGATTCTTACAAGTATTCCTTTCCTCCATCCCTCCTTTCCTTCCTTCCTCCCTCCCTCCCTCCTTACTCCCTTTCTTTCTTCCTTCCCTCCCTCCTTTCCTTCCTTCCTTCCTCCCTACTACTTTCCTTCCTTCCTTCCTCCCTCCCTCGTTACTCCCTTTCTTCCTCCCTCCCTACTCCTTTCCTTCCTTCCTCCCTCCCTCGTTACTCCCTTTCTTCCTCCCTTCCTTCTCTCCTTACTCCCTTCCTCCCTCCGTACTCCTTTCCTTCCTTCCTCCCTCCCTCCCTCCTTACTCCTTTCCTTCCTCCCTCCCTCTTTCCTTCCTTCCTCCCTCCTTCCTTACTCCTTTTCTTCCTCCCTCCCTACTCCTTTCCTTCCTTCCTTACTCCCTTTCTTCCTCCCTTCCTTCTCTCATTACTCCCTTCCTCCCTTCCTCCGTACTCCTTTCCTTCCTTCCTCCCTCCCTCCTTACTCCTTCCTTCCTTCCTTCCTCCCTCCCTCCTTACTCCTTTCCTTTCCTTTCCTTCCTTTCTTCCTTTCTTCCTTTCAAGTATCTACAATGTCAGACCTTTGGGAAGGAGGAGGAGGAAGAGGAGGAAGAAGAGGAGGAGGAGGAGGAGGAGGAGGAGGAGGAGGAGGAGGAGGAGGAAGAGGAAGAGGAAGAGGAGGAAGAAGAGGAGGAGGAGGAGGAGGAGGAGGGGGGCGTCAGGTGTAAACACTGTCTGAGCAGCTAATCTGGGTTAATTTAAAGTGCTTACTGACTCCTCTGTCAACTCTTTAAAGGTTAACTAAGCTCGTCACTGTCGTCCTCAAGTCACTCCTCTCTCGACTCATACTGAACTTAAACTAATGTCATCTACGCTAAATTAATACCAACCTAAAGTGCTGTTTTTGTTTAAATTATAAACTTATCTATCATATTATGCACTTATATTATAAACTGAATATACACAACTTTAAAAGAAAAGTGGAGTGAAAGACAATAATTGAAAGCTCTTTGGTTTACAGGCCGATTAACTCACACATTCATCACATTTAATATATCTAGGGTAGTTTATACTGTCTAATACTGTTTATATTTGAATTATCTGCTATGACTGATTTAAAAAACAACAACTCCTTTCCTTCCTTCCTTACTTCCTTCCTTTCCTTCCTTGCTTCCTTCCTCCCTCCCTCCCTTCTTACTCCCTTTCTTCCTTCCTTCCTTCCTCCTTTCCTTCCTTTCTTCCTCCCTCCCTCCTTCCTCCCTTCCTTCTCTCCTTACTCCCTTCATTCCTCCCTCCATCCGTACTCCTTTCCTTCCTTCCTTCCTTCCTTCCTCTCTCCTTACTCCTTCCCTTCTTTCCTTCCTTCCTTCCTCCTTTTCTTCCTCCCTCCTTACTCTTTCTTCCTCCCTCCTTTCTCCCTCCCTTCCTTCTCTCCTTTCCTTCCTTCCTTCCTCCTTCCTTCCTTTCTCCCTTTCTTCCTCCCTTCCTTCTCTCCTTACTCCCTTCCTGCCTCCCTTCCTCCTTACTCCTTCCCTTTCTCCCTTCCTCCTTACTCCTTCCTCCCTCCCTACTCCTTTCCTTTCCTTTCCTTCCTTCCCCCTTTTCTTCCTACCTCCCTACTCCTTTCCTTCCTTCCTTCCTTCCTCCCTCCCTCCCTTTCTTCCTCCCTCCCTTCCTTCCTTACACCTTTCCTTTCTTCCCTTCCTTCCTTCCTTCCTTGACCTGAGGACAACTGGAGGGTTAAAATGACTAAAACACGTTTACAGGTCAATTAACTCACACATTCATCACATTTAATAGACTGTCTAATACTGTTTATACTCATTATATGAATGGCATTTACTGTTTATATTTGAATTATCTGCTATGACTGATTTAAAAAAAAACTACTACAGCTGACAGGGTGTAACCCGCTATTTACACTTACTAAAAGGAAGGTTGCAACATTTTAGAGGAAGTTACATTTCCTTTACTGTTATCTAGAAGTCATCTTATTGCGTCTAAGTGAACCAATTGGTTGAAATTCGTTTGAATATTACCAAAACCTTTTTTCACACTTGCGTCATACCTGTGGAGGAAAGTGCTAACCCAGAACATCATGGTGATAATGTCTTTGGCATCTTTTAGAGATAATTAGGTGTTGACTCATCTCCTCCACAGAGTGCAAATAATCTAAATAAAGTCTCTCTGTGGTATGTTGTTGATGGAAAAATGTCATGCCCAGTTTTAAAATGTTTAATTTGACTCCTCTTAATAATAAAGTGAAGCACCTTTAAGGGAGAAAAAGTTTAAACCACTTCACAATTTTTCAACTCTGTCCTAAATCTGGTGCCTGAATGAATATTACCTCATATTTTTCTTGCTGTAATCATTCCTCCTGTTCATACTGACTATTAAAACACCCCCACCATAATGCATTTACAATATAAGTGATGGAGGCCAAAACCCCACAGTCCTCCTTTTGTGCAAAAAAAAAATGAGTTTAAACGCTTATTTGAAGACGATAATATGAGGCTTCAACCGTCCAAATGAGTCAAATCAAATCAATATCTTACAAAGTTAAAGTATTTTTAGTGTCAAATTCTCTATTTTTGTCCTTCCAAGGAAAACACTATCAGGACACAAAGAGAGAAAAGCCAGTAACTGTAGAAGATATTCACTTTATTTGACTAAGTCAGACTGCTGAGGCCTCATATTAGCTTCAGATAAACTTTTAAAATACATATTTGCACAGAAGGAGGACTGGTGGTGGATTTTTGCCCCACCATCATTTGAGATCTTGTAACGGGGTCTATATATGAACAGCAGGAGGGACGATTACAGCAAGAAAAACATGTCTCAATATTCATTTTTAAAGGTCTAAGTGCATCTGGCTATCTTTTGAAGAGAGGAGCAATGACAGAATAAAGTCACAATCACACTAATACTGTAGGAATGATGAGTCAACATAAAATATATCCACCAATCATCTCAAAAAACAGTCAAAATGAAAAAGGGTCAGCGCTCTCTAAGTCACGTCTGCACGTCAACAAAGTAACTTGATGTCTCTTCTTGTGACCTTTGCAGTTAAAAAATGGACAAAAGGTTAAAAAAGTGCTTGTGCTGTGTCTGCTGCTGCTTGCTCCTCGTAATGACATTAAGCGGTAAGACTGAGAACAGACAGGCACCCCGAACGAAGGTCAAGAACAAGATCCAGACTCAAAAAACTAAACTGTCGTCGACGGCAACAACAACAACAACAAGCCTACATGCGTCTCAAACCTAGTGATCAACTTCGACCGGCAGCTTGGCACGCGAGCGTCGACCGCAGGCTGCATGCTGATGTACAAATTAAAGAACAGTTCAATAAAAAAAAAAAAAATGAACAAACTGCCAATAAAAAATTAAAAAAAAAAACACCAATTGCCTCTCTCTTTCTCTCTCTCTCTCTCCGGATATAGAAGCTTGATCATGATGTCCAAAAACCTCAAAACCCAGCGAACAGGCCTTTACTTATAACAGCAGGACAATGACAGGGAGGGAAAGAGCGAGTTTAAGGTTTCATTAGAGAACTGAGCACTGAAGAAAAAGAAAAAAAAAAAAAAAAAAAGGGGAAAAAAAAAAAAGACAGTAAGTGATTCATTTGTCTGTTGAGCTGACAACGCAGTCCTGTCGGTTTTTCCTGAAGCACTGATTATGTAGTTACGATAGCAGCAGCAGAGTAACATACAGATAAAAAAACTGTGTGGCCTTAATGTTTTATCTAACATGCTGTAACGTTCTGAAATTCACAGACAACTATATTATCGCATGATGAAGAAACAAAAAAAGGGGGTCAGATCAGGCGTACAATGATTTAAAGACAAACACTTGAAGATTTATCGCTGAGGTTTTTTTTTGACGTTGCATTAAACAACCAATTTTGAATCAACCACAGAGTTTTATAGAGCCATCATGTCCCAAAACCAAACGATGTCCTTTAAAGGCTCTAAAAAAAATCAAGACTTACCGCAGTGGGAAAACATATTTGTGCTACTAAATCTCAAAGTCGGGTTAGTTTAAAGCATTTTTCTTTTTAAACCTGCTTTCTTTTTTATGGTTTACAGATCATGATTTAAGTCTGACTCAGCTCTCTGTCTCTCTCTCTCTGTGTGTGTCTCTCTCTCTC
>NC_070598.1:5581107-5589801 GCF_027409825.1 Scomber japonicus | reverse complement strand
GAAGGAAGGAAAGGAGGGAGGAAGGAAGTAAGGGAGGAAGAAGGAAGGAAAGGAGGAAGAAGGAAGGAAGGAAAGGAGGGAGGAAGGAAGGGAGGAAGACGGAAGGAAAGGAGGGAGGAAGGAAGGAAGGAAGGGAGGGAGAAGGAGGGAGGAAGGAAGGAAGGGAGGAAGAAGGAGGGAGGAAGGAAGGAAGGGAGGAAGAAGGAAGGAAGAAGGAATTAAACGAGGGAGGAAGGGAGGAAGAAGGAAGGAAAGGAGGGAGGAAGGGAGGGAGGAAGGAAGGAAGGAAGAAGGAATTAAACGAGGGAGGAAGGAAGGAAGAAAGAAGGAAAGGAGGGAGGAAGGAAGGAGGGAAGAAGGAAAGGAGGGAGGAAGGAAGGAGGGAAGGAAAGAAGGAAGGGAGGAAGGGAGGTAGGAAGGAAGAATCTGGTCAAAAATCTGACCCAGTCATGGCACTAAATTAAAAATGAAGGGTTCAACAAACTTCTAAGGCATCATCAACTCGGAGAAATGACTCTGTCCCAAAAATGACAGCTAAAGGGAGGAATGTGAACCTCATGGTGGCGCTAGAGGAAAAGGTCAGAGGAGAGGATCACCAAATTCATTAGGACTCCTCCTCCGAGTGCCACAAATGTACTGTACAACATTTCATCATAATCCATCCATTAGTGGTTGAGATATTAAAAAAAGGGGTCATAATTCATGCACAGTTCATCCAAAGAGGAAGTTAAAGACTCTAATTGCAGCTCTTTCAAAATAAGAGTAAGTTTTGCATTTAAAATTGAATGTTTTTACTGTCCTAACTGTACTCATTAGGGAGGGAGGAAGGAAGGAAGGGAGGAAGAAGGAAGGAAAGGAGGGAGGAAGGAAGGAAAGGAGGGAGGAAGGAAGGAAGGATGGATAAAGAGGAAGTTAAAGACTCTAATTGCAGCTCTTTCAAAATAAGTTTTGCATTTAAAATTTAATGTTTTTACTGTCCTAACTGTACTCATTAGGGAGGGAGGGAGGAAGGAAGGAAGGAAGGAAGGAAGGGAGGAAGAAGGAAGGAAAGGAGGGAGGAAGGAAGGAAGGAAGGAAGGAAGGAAGGAAGGAAGGAAGGAAGGATGGATAAAGAGGAAGTTAAAGACTCTAATTGCAGCTCTTTCAAAATAAGTTTTGCATTTAAAATGTAATGTTTTTACTGTCCTAACTGTACTCATTAGGGAGGGAGGAAGGGAGGAAGGGAGGAAGAAGGAAGGAAAGGAGGGAGGAAGGAAGGAAGGGAGGAAGAAGGAAGGAAGGAAGGAAGGAAGGAAGGAAGGATAAAGAGGAAGTTAAAGACTCTAATTGCAGCTCTTTCAAAATAAGAGTAAGTTTTGCATTTTAAATTGAATGTTTTTACTGTCCTAACTGTACTCATTAGGGAGGGAGGAAGGAAGGAAGGGAGGAAGAAGGAAGGAAAGGAGGGAGGAAGGAAGGAAAGGAGGGAGGAAGGAAGGGAGGAAGAAGGAAGGAAGGAAGGAAGGAAGGAAGGAAGGAAGGAAGGACGGATAAAGAGGAAGTTAAAGACTCTAATTGCAGCTCTTTCAAAATAAGAGTAAGTTTTGCATTTAAAAGTGAATGTTTTTACTGTCCTAACTGTACTCATTAGTGGTTGAGACAAAAAAAAACAGGGTCACAAGTCATGCACAGTTCATCTAAAGAGGAAGTTAAAGACTCTAATTGCAGCTCTTTCAAAATAAGAGTAAGTTTTCCATTTGAAATTGAATGTTCGAGCACAAAGTAACATGTTTTTACTGTCCTAACTGTACTCAGATCTACTCTAACTAAAGGAAGAAGTTAAACACCGTAATTGCAGCCCTTTCAAAATAAGAGTACATTTTGCACTAGAAATTGAATGTTCTCGAGCACACAAAGTAACTCAGATCTACTCTAACTAAGGAAGAAACAGTTCCTGGATTTCCTGAAAGCCCTTAAAGTACCTTTGAATCCCCAGACTCCACTTTCACAAAACACTAACAGCCTCTCATTTCACGCTGGAGTGGAAACTCTTAACAACAGTTTACATTTGACTCGAGGCGTGACGGCAACGATTCCTCAAGACATACAACATGCATACCAAACACATCAACCTTTTCCATTTCTCCCGATGCCTGATCCTGATCTTAAAAGGGCCTCACTCGCAACACTTCAAGGTTACTAACCATTAAAGAGTCAGATAAGGAGGCTGATAACCTGGTGCTACTGTGCAGACGACCCTTTGATAAGCAAGCGGCACGTGCTTCCACTAACCTCCACCTCCGTCACACACGCTCTCAAAATCCTCCCGTTATTTGATGTATAAACTACTAAAAGGATATGAGATCATCGGGGGGGGCAATTAAGGCAGCTTGAGGAGCCAGAGGAGACTAAAGTAGGAGTGGTAAAATGTGCTGTGGAAGAGGTAGAAGTGTGGAAGAGTGTGTGGGAGAAAAGTAATTTACATAAAAATATAGATTAGCTTAAATTTGCATTCATTTGTGAGTTTGTTTAAAGTCCGAATGACATCGCTACAAAATAAAAGCCTTTAACTTTTACAGTTCTTTAACCCTCCTGTTGTCCTCAAGTCAAGAAAGGAAGGGAGGAAGAAGGAAAGGAAGGGAGGGAGGAAGGAGGGAGGGAGGAAGGAAGGAAGGTAGGAAAGGAGGAAGGATGGAAGGAAGGAAGGTAGGAAAGGAGGAAAGGAAAGAATGAAGGGAGGGAGGGAGGGAGGAAAGGAGGAAAGGAAAGAAGGAAGGGAGAAAGGAGGAAAGGAAAGAAGGAAGGGAGGGAGGGAGGGGGGAAGGAAGAAGGAAGGAAAGGAGGAAAGGAAATAAGGAAGGGAGGGGGGGAAGGAAGAAGGAAGGAAGGAAGGTAGGAAAAGAGGAAAGGAAATAAAGAGGGGAGGGAGGAAGGATGGCAGGAAGGAAGGGAAGAAGGAAGGACGGAGGGAGGAATGAAGGGAGGAAAGAAGGATGGAAGGAAGGAATGAAGGTAGGAAAGGAGGAAGGAAGGATGGAAGGAAGGGAGGTAGGAAGGGGGGAAGGAAGAAGGAAGGAAGGAAGGAAGGAAGGAAAGGAAATAAGGAAGGGAGGAAGGAAGGACGGAGGAAAGAAGGAATGAAGGAAGGTACGAGGGAGGGAGGAAAGAAGGAACAGTCAAAACAGACGGGGTCAATTTGACCCGGGAGGACGACAGGAAGGTTAAATAAACCAGGCGCCTCCCACAGTGTCCTAACCCTCGCCCCGTGCTGTATTATTAACTAAACAGCGACTTTTAATTCAAACTTAAAAAAGCAGGAATCCATCTTTTCTTTTTTTTTCTTTTTTTTATTCACTTCTTCACTTCTTCAGTGTCACGGTTGGAAATCATGTCCTGCCAAAAAGCCGAGCTGGCTCTCTGACAGCAGCTATCAAAGTAACGATAAGCCTCCTTGATGCCTGAGTACAATCATATCAATGACCTTGTTGGCAACTGACGGGGATTTCTATCGGAGGTATGTTAAAAAAAAAAAAAAAAAAAAAAAGTACAATCAATGACAAGAGATTAGTATTTTAGGAGCAGGACGAACACGTTACCTGCCAGACTGAGACAGACTCTCTCTCTCTCGCTGCTGTTTCTGTTGGCAACGCTCTACCGTCACTCTGCCACGATGCTAATCACTGCACCAAATGTTAATTACAGACTGGCAGCTGTTCGATTCAGAAGATCACCTTTAACCCTTTAACCTACTTGTTCCAGGGTCCATTTTGACCCATTTTGATATTTGAGATAGAAAAAAAAATAGCAAAAATTATGATGATTTATCCTCATTTGAAGCAGAATACGCAAAAAAAGGGAAATATTGAAACTATTTAAACATGTTTTTTTGCAGCTGGTTGACATTTTTTCAAAAACCACTATTCAAAAATACTGTTTAGTAACATTAGACCGATATATATAATTGTAAAAGTGATTCTAAATGTTTTTTCTCCATTAATAAAAAGTGTAAAAACTTCTCTGAAAGCATCATTATCATCACGAGACCCAGAATAAAAGCCATTTTTATGCAGCTGATATGCATTTTTGTTGAATTTTTGACTCATATCTATGTTAAAATTCAAACACTAGCATTCAAAAATACAGTTTTTTCAATCAAATTCATTTAAAATTGATATGCACTCATATATGAAGTCACATTGGGTCAATAAAAAGCATAAACACTAAAGAATAATAAACTCTCTCTAGCTCTCTGAAAGCATCATTATCCTCACAGGACCCAGAATAAGACATTTGCATGCAGCTGACATGCATTTTTGTTGAATTTTTACTAATATTTATGTAAAAATTCAAACATTAGCATTCAAAAATACAGTTTTTTCAATCAAATTCAATATAATTAATTTAAAATTGATATGCACTCATATGTTAAGCATCATTATCCTCCCAGGATCCTGTATAAGAAATTTTTATGCAGCTGATATGCATTATTGACTCATATTTATGTAAAAATTCAAACATTAGCATTCAAAAATACAGTTTTTCAATCAAATTAAATATAATTAATTTAAAATTGATATAGAATAAGACATTTTTGTGCAGCTGATACTCATTTTTGTTGAATTTTTGACTCATATTTATATAAAAATTTAAAAACCAGCATTCAAAAATACAGTTTTTTTTGACAAGTTAAATATAATTAATTGAAATTGATATATAATCCTGTGTTAAGTCATGCTGGATCAACAAAAAGCATAAAAAAATAAAGATTACACTCTTTTTGCTCTCTAAAAAGCATCATTAAGGATTCATTACTACACGTATAGAGACTAATTATGAGTGTATAGTGTGATATGAACAGTATGTAAGAGTTTTAACGCGTTTGAGAGGCTGAAATCTGTCCAGTATAACGGTCAGGGAGGGATTGTGTTGTAGCTCGGGCGTGTTTGAAGTCTTACTTTCTCAGTAAACCTAGACCCCACCGGCAAAAAGGAGGAAGAGGAGGCAGGGCCGGCTACACAGGGATAAAGTTACAGAACCCTGTTGATCCTGGGCAGAAACCATGGGAACCAGCCTATCTACCTCGGGCCAAAGTCTGTAATAATACCACTAAAGATAACAAACAACAATAATGATCAGAAGAAAACAAGTTGGAACGGAGACAATTGTGCAACTGTCCTTTTGGGTTTGAAGGAAGTAGATTTTTTTTTTTAGTGATTTAAGTGTTTTTGAAGCACACACACACACAAAAGTAATCAGTCTATAAAAAGGCTGAGTAAAAAGGAACTGATTGTTTCTTATGTAATAACAGAAAAAGGGACGAATGCTGACAATGCAAGAGGAAGCGAGGACAAAATGTGTGTTTCTCCTGGAAGAAGAACATCACACACATATATATACACACACACACACACACACACACACACACACACACACACACACACACACACACACACGTTGAAGCTTTGATACCTCACAAACTGTCCCTAAAAAGAAATAAAACATTTTTTTTCCTCCACTAAAAATACTTTTTTCCATATTGCTCTTAGTCACACACACACACACACACACACACACACACACACATATATACACATACACACACACACACACACACATATACACATACACACACACACACACACATATACACATACACACACACACACACACACATATACACATACACACACACACACACACACACACATACGCGCACACACACACATATATACACAAAAGCTTTGGGAAAACTATCCTTCTGGGAGGAAGTAAGTATGAAAACAGGAAGTAGGTAACCACGACAACTACAGACTGAAGCCGAGAAAATTTAGGATTCTTACAAGTATTCCTTTCCTCCATCCCTCCTCCTTTCCTTCCTTCCTTCCTTCCTCCGTCCCTCCTCCTTTTCTTCCTTCCTTCCTTCCTCCGTCCCTCCTCCTTTTCTTCCTCCCTCCCTACTCCTTTCCTTCCTTCCTTCCTCCCTCCCTCGTTATTCCCTTTCTTCCTCCCTTCCTTCTCTCCTTACTCCCTTCCTCCCTCCGTACTCCTTTCCTTCCTTCCTCCCTCCCTCCCTCCTTACTCCTTTCCTCCCTCCCTCCCTCTTTCCTTCCTTCCTCCCTCCTTCCTTTCTTCCTCCCTTCCTTCCTCCCTCCATACTCCTTTCTTTCCTTCCTTTCTTCCTTCCTTTCCTTCCATTCTTACAACTAGGATCTACAATGGAACATCTAGGACCTATCTACAATGTCAGACCTTTGGGAAGAAGGAGGAGGAGGAGGAGGAGGAAGAGGAAGAGAAAGAGGAAGAGGAAGAGGAAGAGGAGGAGGAGGAAGAGGAGGAAGAAGAGGAGGAGGAAGAGGAGGGGGGGGGGGTCAGGTGTAAACACTGTCTGAGCAGCTAATCTGGGTTAATTTAAAGTGCTTACTGTCTCCTCTGTCAACACTTTAAAGGATAACTAAGCTCGTCACTGTCGTCCTCAAGTCACTCCTCTCTCGACTCATACTGAACTTAAACTAATGTCATCTACGCTAAATTAATACCAACCTAAAGTGCTGTTTTTGTTTAAATTAAAAACTTATCTATCATATTATGCACTTATATTATAAACTGGATATACACAACTTGAAAGAAAAGTGGAGTGAAAGACGATAATCAAAAGCTAACTCACACATTCATCACATTTAATATATCTAGGGTAGTTTATACTGTCTAATACTGTTTATATTTGAATTACCTGCTATGGCTGATTTAAAAAAAACAACTCCCTTCCTTCCTTCCTTACTTTCCTTCCTTTCCTTCCTTCCTTCCTTCCTCCCTTCTTACTCCCTTTCTTCCTTCCTTCCTTCCTCCCTCCTTTCCTTCCTTTCTTCCTCCCTCCCTCCTTCCTCCCTTCCTTCTCTCCTTACTCCCTTCGTTCCTCCCTCCATCCGTACTCCTTTCCTTCCTTCCTTCCTCTCTCCTTACTCCTTCCCTTCTTTCCTTCCTTCCTTCCTTCCTCCCTTCCTTCCTCCTTTTCTTCCTCCCTCCTTACTCCCTTTCTTCCTCCCTCCTTTCTCCCTTTCTTCCTCCCTCCTTTCTCCCTTTCTTCTCTCCTTTCCTTCCTTCCTTCCTCCTTCCTTCCTTACTCCTTTCCTTCCTTCCTTCCTCCCTCCCTTTCTTCCTCCCTTCCGTCTCTCCTTACTCCCTTCCTCCCTCCCTTCTCTCCTTACTCCCTTCCTGCCTCCCTTCCTCATTCCTCCATCCCTTCCTTCCTCCCTTCCTCCCTCCCTCCTTACTCATTTCCTTTCCTTTCCTTCCTTCCTTCCTTACCCCTTTTCTTCCTCCCTCCCTACTCCTTTCCTTCCTTCCTTCCTTCCTTCCTTCCTCCCTTTCTTCCTCCCTCCCTTGCTTCCTTACACCTTTCCTTGCTTCCCTTCCTTCCTTCCTTCCTTCCTTGACCTGAGGACAACTGGAGGGTTAAAATCACTAAAGCACGTTTACAGGCCAATTAACTCAAACATTCATCACATTTAATAATCTGTTTATACTCATTATATGAATGGCATTTACTGTTTATATTTGAATTATCTGCTATGACTGATTTAAAAAACAAAACAAAAAAAACCCTACTACAGCTGACAGGGTGTAACCCGTTATTTACACTTACTAAAAGGAAGGTTGCAACATTTTAGAGGAAGTTACATTTCCTTTACTGTTATCTAAAAGTCACCTTATTGCGTCTAAGTGAACCACTTGGTTGAAATTCGTTTGAATATTACCAAAACCTTTTTTCACACTTGCGTCATACCTGTGGAGGAAAGTGCTAACTCTGAACATCATGGTGATAATATTTTTGGCATCTTTTAGAGATAATTAGGTGTTGACTCATCTCCTCCACAGAGTGCAAATAATCTAAATAAAGTCTCTCTGTGGTATGTTGTTGATGGAAAAATGTCATGCCCAGTTTTAAAATGTTTAATTTGATTTCTCTTAATAATAAAGTGAAGCACCTTTAAGGGAGAAAAAGTTTAAACCACTTCACAATTTTTCAACTCTGTCCTAAATCTGGTGCCTGAATGAATATTACCTCATATTTTTCTTGCTGTAATCATTCCTCCTGTTCATACTGACTATTAAAACACCCCCACCATAATGCATTTACAATATAAGTGATGGAGGCCAAAACCCCACAGTCCTCCTTTTGTGCAAAAAAATGAGTTTAAACGCTTATTTGAAGACGATAATATGAGGCTTCAACCGTCCAAATGAGTCAAATCAAATCAATATCTTACAAAGTTAAAGTAATTTTAGTGTCAAATTCTCTATTTTTGTCCTTCCAAGGAAAACACTATCAGGACACAAAGAGAGAAAAGCCAGTACCTGTAGAAGATATTCACTTTATTTGACTAAGTCAGACTGCTGAGGCCTCATATTAGCTTCAGATAAACTTTTAAAATACATATTTGCACAGAAGGAGGACTGGTGGTGGATTTTTGCCCCACCATCATTTGAGATCTTGTAACAGGGTCTATATATGAACAGGAAGAGGGACGATTACAGCAAGAAAAACATGTCTCAATATTCATTTTTAAAGGTCTAAGTGCATCTGGCTATCTTTTGAAGAGAGAGGAGCAATGACAGAATAAAGTCACCATCACACTAATACTGTAGGAATGATGAGTCAACATAAAATATATCCACCAATCATCTCAAAAAACAGTCAAAATGAAAAAGGGTCAG
>NC_070598.1:5508607-5578607 GCF_027409825.1 Scomber japonicus | reverse complement strand
CACAGACCTATCTATGTCTGTCACACACACACACACACACACACACACACACACACACACACACACACACACACACACCTATCTATGTCTGTCACTCATACACACACATGACCTCAAGCTAAAAGTGGAAACTCAATCGTGATGATCAATATCTGCATCTTTCGCAACTTTTACCCCAGCGGCTCCATTTTTGGGTTGTTTTTTTTTAGCTTGTGCCCCTTTTTAAAAAAAAGAAGAAGCATAAAACTCTTCCATACCTGTTAATTAATCTGTAAATGATCTTTAACAGTCCCAGAAGAAGACGACTAATATCTAATCATCCTGTTTAGATTCAGAAGATTAAAGATTAGTGAAAAGTTTATAAAGTTTTGTGAAGCTGATTTTTTTTCTCTCTCTTTCTGCTGCTGCTTTCGTCTCTTGGCAATCATCTCACAACCTCAGATTTATCCTGCAGTCTACTGCTGACTTTTGGTAACGTCTGTTTGAGCCAATTTATCAAAAAAAAAAAAAAAAAAATCCAAACATGGCTTCCTGGAAAATACGAACAAACAAGAGATTCTGCAGCTACACTAGCAGCTCTATGAGGCTCTACTTTCTCATTCAAAAAGGAAATGGGAGGTTTTGTCTAAACTTTTGCATTTTACTGCATGTTTAATAATAAAATACTTCACGTTTAACATTTATTATTTAGCCCCTAAACACAAAGCAGAGCTGAAAACTGATGGAAATGTCATCAATTTTGCAGGCATGTGGTCATAAATCAAAGTATCGGCCAAATAAACATTTAGACATCATGATGGTGCTGTGATGACGAAAGGTGAAGAGGTCAACAAAGTTATGTGTGTGTGTGGGTGTGTGGATGTGTGTGTGTGTGTGTGTGTGGATGTGGAAGCGGGGTTTTTGGCACAATTTCGCCAGCTTCCAAGGTCGAAGCAGCCTCTATCAGAGCCATGATGGATGGTTGGATGATGACCCTGATAAAGGCTGCCAGGCCGAACGCATCGGTCCAACAATAACAGTTGTTCTGTATACGACAAGTGTTGCTGAAGCTTTGACCTCCGCTGCAATCCATCCAATAACTGATGATGAGTCACCTCAGTGATCTTCAACTTCACCATCTGGTAAATGTGAGAAGAGATTTCATGCCAATCCAGCAGCTGGGAGAGGTTGAGATTGTTTTTTAAAAAGACGCTGGTGGCGCTAAAATGAAAAGTCACATGATCACTATGTGGATTAACCTTGTGGGCACCATGAATATCTGTACAGACTTTCATGGTAATCCAGCTAATAGTTGCTTAGAGCTGGATAACAGACTAAAAATGGTGCCCATTCAGTCCAATGAGAATTGCCAGGCTGACCCATGCACTAAAAAAAAAAAGTTTCTAGCTACATTGTGATGATGTCATGATGATTTTTACATCACTTTTCTGGGCTTGAGGAAGGTTTCACAGATATAAAACGTCCATGGATCAAAAATTACAATAGTGGTCGAGTGGTTAGAGCGCATGCCATATACACAGCCGACCCCGGTTTGAATCCCGATCGGAGGTACTTTGCTGCATGCTACTGATAAATAAAAGGTGACTATGACAACAAAATCTTTTTAAAAAATAAAAATAAAAATAAAAATACAATAATGGTCAATGGGAAAATGCATTTCGGGCCGCAATACCACAAGTGGCCACCGGTAAAAATCGGCTAATAGCTCTTATAATACATCTATGGCATCGACTGACCGAAACTGGCATCCTGTCGGTCTACTGATAAATAAAAGGTGTGTATGCCAACAAAATCTTAAAAAAAAAAAAACTTCAATAGTGGTGAATAGGGAAAATGCATTTCGGGCTGCAATACCGCAAGTGGCCACCGGTAAAAATTGGCTGATATACATCTACATACATACATATACCCTATAAATACATCTATGGCACCAACTGACCGAAACTGGCATCCCAAGAGCAATGCCTGCAAGCATGACTAAAAAAAAAAATGCATCATAAAAAATAAAAAAAATAAAAAAAAGGTGCTTTGGAAATTAGTTGGCAGTCCAAAACATGGAAAAACATGTTTGATGCTGCTTTAAAAAAAATCACATGAAGGTGATTCCACATGGAAAATACAGTCATATAATCATCAGAGTCTTTCTCAAAGCTATGCTGACATAAACCTGAGCCGCCGCTGCTGCTGCTGCTGCGGCTGCTGATAGTAATGATAATAATAGATGACCTGCTGGTGCATGAAAGGGTTTGGACATTAAACATTCATGGGCAACATTAAAGAGATGGTGACAAAAGTCTTGCTTCACTGCTGCACACAATTAATAGTGCTGACAGTAAGATGGATGGTGAGTCACTGTGTGTGTGTGTGTGTGTGTGTGTGTGTGTGTGTTGGTTTTCTTAACCCTCCTGTTGTCCTCGAGTCAAGGGAGGGAGAAAGGAAGGAAGGAAGGAAGGAAGGAAGGAAGAAGGAAGGAAGGAAGGAAAGGAAGGAGGGAGGAAGGAAGGGAGGAAAGAAGGAAGAAGGAGGGAGGGAGGATAGAAGGAAGGAAGGACAGAGGAAAGAAGGAAGGGAGGAAGGGAGGAAAGAAGGAAGGACAGAGGAAAGAAGGAAGGGAAGAAGGAAAGGAAAGAAGGGATTAAGGAAGGAGGGAGGAAGGAAGGGAGGAAAGAAGGAAGAAGGAGGGAGGGAGGAAAGAAGGAAGGAAGGAAGGACAGAGGAAAGAAGGGAGGAAGGAAGGGAGGGAGGAAGGAAGGAGGGAGGAAGGAAGGGAGGAAAGGGAAGAAGGAAGGGAGGAAGGGAGGGAGGAAAGAAGGAAGGGAGGAAGGTAGGAAAGAAGGACAGGAAAGAAAGAGAGAAGGAGAGACTGAGGAAGGAGGGAAGGAAGGAAAGAAGGAGGGAAGAAAGGGGGCTGGAGGAAGTACAGACAAAAGGAAGGAAGGAAGGGAGGAAAGAAGACAGGGTCAATTTGACCCGCGAGGACGACACAAGGGTTAAATAAGTTGGGCAACTCTGAATCTGCAATATGACAAACAGGATCAATACTCTGTAATACTGCAAAGCAACGGCAATCATTAGCGACTCTGCATACGTTGTATATTTGCTCTAAAATAAACAGTTAAAAAAAAAACAAATTAACTTAACTGCATGTTTAGAAATCTGCACAGGATGTTTATAATATGCGGATCTGTGGATGAAATGAGCGGGAAAAGCGATGATTTGTCTTCCTAATCAATCACTTGTAATAAACTGTTAGTGCATCTTTAAGTATTTCGTATTATCAACAGGTTATGGGAGATTTTGGGAGGTTGGGTTGCAGTTTTTAGGTTTGTATTTTCCCTTTTTTTTCCAGACTCGTAGAGAGAGAGAGAGAGAAAAAAAAAAGCATGTCATGTCACGGTCTCACGGAGGAATCAAACACCATTACACAATTAATCCGACCTAAAGTCATAAAAGCCGCCAGATTAATTGTGTTTTGCAGCGAACAAAGAACAGTCCTGTGATCTAAACAAGTTGCTTACCCGTCGGCCAAATTACCGAGTGTTGCATTCCACATCAGCTTATATGAGCCTTAGGGCTAAAAGAAATACCCAACCCCAGGAGGAGCCCGAGTGGGTGTGTATATGTGTGTGTGTATGTGTGTGTGTGTAGTTGTTTGTCCCCCAGAGATGTGGGCTCACTCTGGAGTCACATGCATTTCTTGCAAAGGGGGTGGAGGGGTGGAGGGGTGGAAAAGGGGGTAAAAATTAAACTCAGTCAAAGCCACAAGAGGCTAAAAATTGAAGTCCACCTCAAAGTCTGGGGCTTTCCTCAATCCCAACAGTGCTCTGATAATAGCATTATCCACTGACACAACTGCGGTCAACTATATAAAGAGGTGTGACTTCATGCGTGCAAAGAGGACTGACAGCTTTTTTCTAAACTGTGACCAACAGACGGTATGCTTGTTTCATGCCACTTAAAACCTGCAGAATACAAAATAGAGGCTCAGTCTTTGCTTTGCTGCTTTGCTTGGGTACATGTGGTTTAAAAAATATAGATATTTGTTCTTCATCCAAACCATCTCATGCTCCCAGGCTGAGGTCGATATAAAAAATAAAAGGTAAAAATAACTTTTTTACAAGCACTAAAACAAACAGAATAACACCCCGCCTTCAGTTTTTCTTGCTTTTATTTGAAGCGTAAACTCAACTCGGAAATTCTGCTTCCAGCTTCCTTCCTTCTCTGCTTCTCGGCTCTAAAACAAGCCCACCGTATTCCTACATGTTAAACAAACACGCTCGAGTGGTGCAAATGAGGACAAGCTGCATGCGTATCAACAGGTGAATGAGTCTAAACTGTTGCATTCGTCCTATAAAAAGCAGGAAAGCAGTGACAGAGACTCACCGCTCTCACCCACAGCCAGATCTCCTGTGCTTGCAGCCTCTCAATGCAATAAGCCTGACCCCTGCGTTGCTGCACAGACCCTGACAGCTGCCCCTGTTTGTGGATCTCTATGGGGATTTGGCGGGCAGTGTACGTTGATAGCTGTGCCTCTGTCGCCTCGGAGTGTTTTGAAGCCTGAAATAGCCCCTGCAAGGTATCGAGGCTTTCAACATGCAAACCTCTCCTGCTCTTCACAGCCCAGTGGACACGCTAACTTCACTTGAGGGTTTTGGCAGTGTCCGGCACTTCAAGCCAGCATGACTGTGCTAAAGTTATGTGCACACAGTCACTGGAACACATCCAGCGTCGAGAACAGCCCGACTATAACAGCTGCACCCCGCCTCGATGTATGCCTTCAGTTTTTTACCTCTACGATCTCCTCGTGCCATCACGGGCCTCGGACGGCAGCACCTGCTCCCTCCCGGGGGTGCAGAGGGATTTAAGAGGCAACTGAGTATTGGCAGCTTACGTAACGCCCTGCATACTGTCCTGTCCTTCAGAAAGAGAGAGGAGAGGTGGGGGGGGGGGAATAAGCAATCTCCACTCAAGCATTAGAGGGTGACAGAAACAAATCAACAACTTTTTCTTTTTTCCTCAAGAGCTGGATGAACGTGGGATGAAGATATTACAAACAGCTATACCTGAATGTCAATGAATATCTATATGGATAGGAGATGCAATGATCAGCTGATTATCAATAGAATATCTGCTAATAGCTGAATCAATAGACAGAAAATGAATCGACAGCTATTTCGGTAATTGATTTATCGTTATGAGTCATTTTAAGAGTCAAAGTTTGCATTCCAGCTTCTAAAATGTGAACTTTTTATGGTGTTTTTCATCTTCTGTGACAGTCAACTGAATATCTTTTGGCTGTGCACTGTTGGCCGAGACAAAAGGAATGATTGACTCACCAATAATGCAAATAATGGTTGCTTGCAGCTCTTTATTTGTATAACATAATGTGCATAACTTAACAGAATATCAGATTTAACTACCAGAGATAAATCAACATGAAGTGCGTCTCATTTGGTTAATATTTACTCAAAATGAATGAAGCCTGCAGTCATTTCCACACCTGCAGAAGACTTATGTTATAATATATAGAACAACTAAATCCACATTATTATACTAGATGACTTATTAAAGATGTACTGATATGGGAAATATGCTAATAGAAGTACATTTATGTTATATAAAGGCTCCATTTTAATGTATTTTTGACACTTTTACATCTTAATCTAAGTTAAAATACCTTTGTTATAACCATAATTTTCATATTTAATTCATTGTTTTTACCTTAACTTGACAATAAGGCCTTTTATTTATTTATTTATTTTACAGTGACTTGTACTGGCATTACAGCACAGCTCTGGTAGTGTTAGGGTGTGGCTTCCTCGTGCCAAAAAAGTGCATCCCAAGCTGCTCATGTTGCACCAGCTGCACAAAAGGTAAAGCCACATTCTCACAGAAAGCCTGCTCATTATAAGCTTTGACCCAGAGCAATTTGTAATAACTGAACTTTTTATTCTCATGAGACTCAAGACCGCGGCGGGAATAAAATATCCCCCGGGCTCCCAGAACCCAAACAAAAGGAAATCTCAAACAGCGGTCAAATTAAATGAACCATTTGTCCATTTACTGGGAAATAGTGTATAATGTGATTACTGTGGCGTCACAAGAAGACAATATTAAGATAGAAGAGGCGAGAATATGATACTTTAATGGGAAAGCTTTTGTTTTGGCCATGTTTTATGTAGTTCAGAATATAATTAGATGCTCCACAGAGACCACAGAGACACAGTTAACGGGTTTTAATGAGAAGCCCAAACTTTCCAAGCTGTCTTGCCAAGGTGTTTAATGCTAATTAAATTATTAATTAAAGCTTATTACGCTGGAGCAGAGCAACAGACAGACGAGCACACAGGGACTTAAAGACAATGGGGAGACTCCACAGTGTTTAGTTTATAGGTTAAAATAACAACCTTGAAGATTTTAAGTTGCTATCCATCGCTGATGACTGAGCCTACGATTACGTTACATTTGTAGTATTGAAAGTGGGCAACAGGTGGCGACATTCCCGGTAAAAAGAATCACTATTGGCCCACAGTTATTGATGCATTTTCGGTCAGTCTGTAGCTATTGGTTCAGCTGAGAGAGTAGGCGGAGCTAATGCAACAGGCTCGCTCACAAACTGCCAACGAACTGGAGTCACACAATGGATGTATTATGAGAGCCGATTTTCCCCCTAGTGGTCACTCACGGTATTGCAGCCTGAAACGCATTTCTCCCATAGACTACTATTATAAAACTGGGCAATTAAGACTCTTTCTATTATGAATTTGTAATATATGGATGGTTTTGTATTTGTGATTTAAAAATCTATGACATCATCACAATGTAAAGTCTATGGACCGAGTTGGACCACGTGAGCGGGTTCAGCAGGGGAAACACTACTGAGCATATTCAACAGGCCACAAAACGTGGAAGTAAACCTGGAAGCTATAGAAACTGTTTTTGGGTGTATGCAACTATGCACCAGCTGAGCAATTCTTATAGGTGTGAATGGGCGCTATTTATGGTCCGGTATACAGCTCTTATTATACATCCATGGTCAGTCATGGTACACCACTTCGATTAAGAAATTTCGAAACAACTGTCAGCAGAGAGAGTAGGCGGAGCTAATGCAACACAAACTGCCAACGAACTGGTGTCACACAATGGATGTATTATGAGAGCCGATTTTCCCCCCAGTGGTCACTCACGGTATTGCAGCCCGAAACGCATTTCTCCCATGGACTACCATTATAAAACTGTTTTGTTCACCTCGAACTACAAAAAAGGGCAATCATGACTCTTTCTATTATGAATTTGTAATATATGGATGGTTTTGTATTTGTGATTTAAAAATCTATGACATCATCACAATGTAAAGTCTATGGGCCAAGTTGGACCACGTGAGCGGGGCCAGCGGGGGAAACACTACTGAGCATATTCAACAGGCCACAAAACGTGGAAGTAAACCTGGAAGCTATAGAAACTGTTTTGGGTGTATGAAACTACGCACCAGTTGAGCAATTCTTATAGGACTGAATGGGTGCTATTTATGGTCCGGTATCCAGCTCTTATTATACATCCATGGTCAGTCATGGTACACCACTTTGGTTAAGTAACTGTCGGATGGATTATTATGAAATTTTACACCATGGTTCCTAGGGGATTAATCCACATGGTTATCCAGAGATTTTTCATCTAGCGCCACCAGCAGGTATTTATTTTTTTTAATCTCAACATACGACTGGATGGACACCACCCTTGGCCCGATATCCAGCTCTTATGATACATCTGTCGAGCGTCACACCGGCGAAACAGTTTGGATCTCTGGGAAATGAAGCTCAAAAACACCCACACTGCAATTAACACTGAACAATTCTGAAAAAAAAATCCAATCGCAATTATTTTGATTGATACTGCAATTGGGATATTAGACGGTATAATCATTTTTACATAATATTTTCATTTTCATTGAATAACCTGATAAAATGATGACGGTGTGTGAGTCTTGTGGAGGCTCTTAAGTCTGCAGAGGATGACGTGTAGACCCGGACAGCTCAATATTTAATTTAAAATGTTATTTCCACACACATTTTTACCTCCTGTGATTTGATTATTGCAGTAGGATCAAATTCAGCTCTACCTGCAATTTACCCGCTTTATCACCGAAGAGAATGAAACGCAGATTTTCAAGGTTTTTTTTTAAGGCTTGATGTGCTTACTGAGAAAATATTGGGTCAGTTTATCTGTAGAGTGAGAGGTAAAACAAACATGAAGTGCCAGGAGACTGAGATAAAAAAGAAAAAAAAAGGAAAAAGCTTATTATTATCTACCTCTTTTCCTTCCTTGTCTTCTGCATGACCAAGCAATTCACGACAGGAATGCAGAGACAGAGCAAACTGTTTGTGCTTTGACAGTTTTTTCTCTAAAAAGACAAAAAGAAAAAAAACCCTGTGGTGACAAATCAGTGCACAATAAGTGAGACGACGGAGAACAAATAAGAGTTGAGACTGTGATTGCAAGAGATAAGGTGGGGGACCCCGCAAGAGGATTACACGACAAAAAGGAAGCCGAACAGCTCAGGAATTTGAGGTTTTTTTCCCCTCCTCTCTTCTTCTTCTTCTTCTTCTTCTTCTTCTTCTTCTTCTTCTTCTTTCTCCAAACAAGGTCAGACACTCACGAAGACAAACATTTTAGATTCAGCTATCTTATGAGTCCTTGAGACGTGAAGTGGTTTATGTTTCCATGAGATTTAATAAACTCCAGGATGAGATTATTTCTTTACATCAAGAGTGAAATGTCTGCTGCTGGTATAATCTGGAGAACACATGGAACTGATATTGATGAGTCAGCAAAAAAAAAAGGCACATCCTTCCTACATCCTGCCAAAAGGCCGCGTCCTGAAATCTATTAGCTAACGGACAGATGAACTGTTAGGAAACTCTGGTTCAAGCTACATTTCTTGAATTGCTGGACACATTTCTTACCTCCTATACCAGGGGTGTCAAACATGCGGCCCGTGGGCCAGAACCGGCCCGCCAAGCTGTACCAATCAGGCCCACTTTCCTTCTTGTCTTCTTTTCCTTCCTACCCTCCTGTCATCTGTCCTTCCTTCCTTCCTTCCTCCCTTTCTTACTTCTTTCCTTCTTTGTTTAGTTCCCTCTGTCCTCCCTTCCTTCCTTCCTTCCTTCCATCTTTCCTTCATCTTCTTTTCCTTTCCTTCCTCCCTTCCTTCCTTCCTATCATCCCTCCTTCTTTCCTTCCGTCATTCCTTCCCTTTCCTCCTTCCTGTCTTCTTTTCCTTTCTTTCCTTGCCCTTCCTTCCTCCCTTTCTTACTTCTTTCCTTCTTTGTTTACTTCCTTCCTCCCTTTCTTCCTTTCATCCTTCCTCCCTTTCTTCCTTTCATCCCTCCTTCTTTCCTTCCTTCCTCCCTTTCTTCCTTTCATCCCTCCTTCTATCCTTCTGTCATTCCTTCCCTTCCCTCCTTCCTGTCTTCTTTTCCTTTCTCTCCTTGCCCTTCCGCCCTTCCTTCCTTCCTTCCTTCCTTTCACTTTTCCCTTCTTTCCATCCTTGTTTCCTTCCTTCCTTCCTTCCTCACTTACTCCCTTCCATCTTTCTGTTGGTCCGGCTCATATGAAATCAAATGTGGCTGTATGTGGCCCTTGAACTAAAATGAGTTTGACACCTCTGTCCTATAGCTACTGACCGCAAACAAGAGATTACATTTGCCATGTTCCCATATGAGTCAGATTCACTGACCTTTTCCACCGCAGATGTTTTGACTCAAGCGAACAGGAAAAGCACAGGTGGAAATAATTACACTAATTACACTTATAATGGCTCTTTTCCAGTGATTACAGCAACCCGTCAATTAACGGCGCTAACAGCTACTCCAGCAGTGATTGACAGGCCAGAACGCCTCCCATTCACTCCCCTGGTTGTGTGTTATGTCATTTTAAAATGTTAAATAAAATCTGTTAAATAAATCTACTAATGAGGAGTTTCTTGTTTTTCTGTTTCTTATCATTGTGAATTAAATACTCTTTTTTTGTTGGACTGCACGAGCCGTTATTTCTGGTAATTTCTGAAGTTAGCCGCAGTGGCTGTTCATCATTAACTGGGTGTTTTTATAGCCTGATGATTAAATAAATCATTACTTGGCTCGACAGCTGGCACAGTCAGAGCGATGTGTAGTGTATGAACGGCTGTCAATCTCGATGTTTTTCTCTAAACCTGCAGAACAATAAACGCTCTTTGTTAAGATATATCAAGATGGCTCACAGCTAGTGCACAAAACACTTTACTGCTGCAATTAACAATTATTATTATCATCAATTCATCTGTTGATTATTTTCTGGATTAATTAAAATGTACGAAAATGTCGATCAAAGTCAAAGGACTCAAGAAACATGAAAATAGTCACATTTTTGAAGCTGAGATCAGAGAATTTGGCCAATACTGTCCATAAAAAGTTCCTTAAACAATTAATTGACTGTCAAAATTCATTTAAAAGCAACTAATCGATTAATCGTCTACTTGTGAAAAGCATTTTCTGACATTTTAAAGACTAAACTGATGAAGTAAGAGAAAAAATAATCAACATATTAACCAATGATGTAAAAAGCTTTTAGTTAAGGCCCCTACTTTCATCATCCACACACTATTTTCAATTACTGTCCACATAAAGGAATAATAATATGAATCATTCGTATCTTCAAATAACCTGCCAATCTCTTACAATTAAGTGAGCCAAGGTTGGATTCAGTGATTTGGAGGCCACAGGGAAAACTCAGTCTTACTTTATTTTCATCCGTTTTCTAACGCTTTTTGGAAATTATGGTCCTATTTTGAGTAAAATACATGTTAAAGTATATAAAGGGATATAAAGGGCTTGTTCTAAGCTTACGAAAACACAATGATTCATATTTTCAGATGATTAAATACAAATTAAAACATGCTTTATTCCATTTCTGCTAAGTCAGCACTGCTAGATGCCACTCAATTTCACACACTGTACCTTTAACTGCTTTTAAAAAGTGCTTTAAATGCAAAAAATCAAAAGGCTAGTTACGTGTCTAAGCATGAGAAGCGAAGCCAATGAGCTTTAAACCTCATGGCCAGCAGGGGGCGAACAAGTCACAATTGTATAGTAAGTCTATGAGAAAATGACCCTATACTTCTTAGTTGATTTATTACTTCTATAACTTCTTTCCTAATGAAGTTATGTCCTCAATTGCTAGTTAGTCAAGTGTTCTTCAATACAGCATGGTGTTCATTTAGTAAATTATGGTCCCATTTCGAGTCAAATACATGTTAGAGTAAGTAAACTGACAAAAACACAATGATGAATGGACTTTCAGATGATTATATACTAATTAAAACATACTTATATTCAGATAGATAGATAAATAGATTGATAGATAGGCTGCACCTTTAAAGTGGAGCTTTTTTGGGCCTTTTGTAAGTTAAATCAGGGCAAAATTAGTTTTTAATATCTAACACATCATGATAAATCTAAACCTGTATGGGGCCCCTTCACTTGCTTTGCCTAATCATGAAGTCTCCCCTTGATGTGACCCAATGTGACCACAGAAACAAAAGGCATGCTGTGCGGTTTCCTGCACCAATGAGCAATGAATGACTGAATGAATGAATGAAAGAATGAATGGATGGATAAATAAATAAATGAAGCTGACCACACCTCCCCTCCCTCTCTCTCTCCCTCTCTCCACCTTTTTCCATGAGTTCTCCACATTAGCCTTGAATGCTTTTAAAAGCCTGAAGATAAGGAGTACACACTTGAGTTGTGATGTAAATTAAAAAAAAAGAGGAGGGCTGTCATCTCTTCAGCGTGACCGTCACATTTTTCACACATATAGCAATCAAGGAGGAGGGACTGTTAGATTAAACTCCCCATTGCCACCAGACTGACTGACTGACAGGAAGGATTAAAAAATTGCCGAGTCTAGATACTTTCGTTTACTCAACGCTTTGCTCCCTCACAATAAGCCGAGGAAACAAAGCGAGGTCATTGGTGATAGTTTGATGCATGTGTGGCAGATATAGTCACTGTCACAAGCCGCGTCTCTCTTCTCCTCAACAAGGGGAGAGAGAGAGAGACATACAACAAAGTCAACAGCCTGAACCCTCCCGACACACTAAATAACACCTTTTCAAAGCGAGAAAACGCGTTTTTATAAAAGCGAAATCAATGCGAGGCTTACAATTACGCACAGATAATCGGTTATTCAGTGGCCGGTGCCTGGTACTTACCTTAAACTCTCTCTCTCGCTGAATGACTTGCTCGAGCCGGCGACAAGTTGACATGATTATACTATGTTTCTACTTCCGGGGAAGGATTCAAATTAAAGGAGCAGTGTGGAGGATTTAGTGGCATCTAAGCAGTGAGGTTACAGATTGCAACCCTCTTGAGGATGTATTAGAAGAGCTGATGCCAGGTTTCATTTAGGCCTATACTTCGGAAGTTGGAAATCGGAGCCGGGATTTATGTCACACCTACAGTAAGTTTGATAGTGCGTTCCAGTTGCACTTGGGATTTCCGAGAATTTACGAAAACCCAGTTGGAAATTTTAACTATAATGCCCCCTAAAGTCGGATTTCTGACTCGGAAAGTTAGACAGACCTCACCAGCCCCAACTTCAAAATCCAAGATGCTATCCCTGAGCATCAACAGGGTGAAAGTTTATAGGTGATTATACTTTAATCAAGCAGGTAGCTCAGAGTCTGAAGAGTGAAGCCATTGAGGAAGTGCTTCAAACCTGCATTCTCTCTCATTACCAGCAGGGGGAGCGGCTCCACTGGCTCCAAAAAGAAATCATGATTAGGCCTATATCTTAATTGATTTACTACCTCAATAAACACTTTCCTCATGAGTTTATGGTCTCAATCACTAGTTAGTCAAGTGTTATTCAATACAGCATGGTGTTCATTTATTAAATTATGGTCCCATTTCAAGTCAAATACATGTTGCAGAAAGGTATGCTTTAGGGCGTGGCTACCTTGTGATTGACAAGTCATCACCATGGTAATGACGTTGATAACATAACGTAACCATGGCGTATTCACTCTATAGTAAGGACAGGAACGGACACAAACGGACAAACCGAACGCTAGTTTTGCATGTTTTGGGTATCATTTTAAAAATTAATGATATCAGTATCATTCCAAGTACTCTTAAAAGTGATACTGATACCAACTGAGTACTTAATTCAATACCCATCAAGTGAATAGAAGCATTAAATTACATAAAATGCCACCACTCCTCCGCATCTAAATGATTTGATTTATTACACAAATTCATTTTGAAAGTCTTCATATTATTAATATTTAATGAGTTGATTGGCTGTGAGCAAGTCTTTACAAATAGTTTTCTAGCTCTGGGTGCAAAAAGGATGATGGGAGATGTTTCGATATTACTTGGTATCGATTTATTTCAGTCGAGGCGTAGGGGTATTTAGCTGGTTAGCTGGTCTGCAATCTGACCACTTAATGCCACTCAACAAACTAGTAAATCCAACATTTAAAACTATTTTTTTTAGTTGTATTTAAATGTCTTTTTTATAGTAAAGCGCTTTGTATTGTCTCGTTGTTGAAATGTGCTACACAAATAAACCCTTTCTAACATTGTTTTCCTTATACATGCCATTATTTTGAAAATCTTAAAGTAGATCCGGCACATCTGTAGTAATGTCCGGTAGCTTGTCAAGTTTACCACGCCTGCGCACATGATGATGATTCATATTTCTGATGAAGGCCTGAGGGCAGGCTTCGCTCCGTTATGATGCCCATGGTGACCTCTACTATAAATAGAAAATCTTATTAGATATCAGTGAAACATCTTCATTTCATTGTCCAGACTGCAGGAAATCATTCAAACACATGATTCAGCACAAAAAACTGAGATGTAAACTGAAGAGAGAGTGTGGATGTCAGAAATTTAACTCCAGGAAAATCTCTGTCACTGCTCAAAAAGGGCTGACATCATCATCATCATCATCGTCATCACCATCATCATCATCATCATGAAAGTTTAAAGAGTCAAAGATGTTGTTAAATCTGTTTAACGAGGAACAATGGATTATTTAGCCCAGATAAAGTTAATCAATGAGCTTATTGGTGTATTTTCTTTTTGTTTGTTTTCCTACGTTTTTCATTATATTATATTTTTATTTTTTATATTTATTTACTATCTAAAGATGTGCATGTATGTATGTGTGTATACAAAGCCTACATGCACCATACCTTCTTTTTCTTTCTTTTTCTTTTATACATGCACCATACTTCCTACCATTTTACCTTTTTAACCCTTAAACAGGCAAGAATGAAAAAAAAAGCATAATTTGATGTCTCATTTGAACCTAAAATAAAACATTTCCACATATCTTTTTAATATATTTTGGATTTTATGAGTTGTATCTCCATCAGGATACGTGGTATCAGGACCTATGAAGGTATAAAATGGTCATAATGGTAAAAACAATTGAATGCTTTCTCTGGTCAGTCATACTTCACACATACTAGGTAACCATCCGAACAAGGTGTTAAAGAGTTTATATCTCCTGGTACACGTTGCAAGTTTAAGGGTTAAAAATCTATCTATCTATCTATCTATCTATCTATCTATCTATCTATCTATCTATCTATCTATCTATCTATCTATCTATCTATCTATCTATCTATCCATCTATCTGTCTATCTGTAAAATTCATATAATTACTGTAAGAATGCTATAAGTATAAATGCCATCATATATAAGCAAATGTAAATCTATATAAAAATTCCCTCAGTCATCATGAAAAGTTTAAGATCACAGCAGAGTGCCTTTAAAACACATTAATATCCTTTAACACTATCACATAGATCACTGTTAAGATCACAGATTTGATCTTTGCAACTCTGAATAAAGTTAGTATGTCTCTTCAGCTGCTTATAACCTGATTTTACAGCTAGCCAGGATGTCAGATGACTGGGCCATTAAAGTTTTTCTACTGTAGGTTTGTATGAAGCACATGGTCACATCAGTATGCACAGAGTCACAGTTCCCCCTATTGGTCGCTTGCTGCAACTGAAGCCATGAGATACACAGTTAAAGTCCCTCTCCACTCAAAAATGTGTCTTTCTTCTTGTTCCTATAAGTTGAATAATTGAGCTTCACTGTGCAGAGTTTGACACTATAAGGTTGCTTTCACATTTATCTACTGAAATATGAAAGTTTCACTGTGGAAATCTGAGTTAAAGGTGGCTGATATGTGACGTCACAACTATTTTGGAGCCATTTGTGGGTCAGTGTTCAACTTACATAAGTGTGATGTGGACATTTATTGTGCTTGGCTAAGTTGTTTTCCTGCCCAGGAATACAGAGGAAGATTAACCTCTTTGGGTCACTCTGACATTTTAACATTGCAGTGTGACCTACAATGTTAAATTGACTGTGAATTTGAACATGAAAAGTAAATTGAATTTTCTGAATTTTACATGAGGGAAACATTTTATTGCTTATTTTACGGATTTTCAAGGCTATAATTGAACTTTTTTATGGAAAAACCCTATAAGACACACATTATTAGTCAAAATAGAGTATGTTTTATGTCTTAAACTTTAAGACATAGACAATATAAAGCACATTAAAACAAGATTTCGACATGTGAAATGCTGTAAAAAGAGGGTTAGAAGATCATTAATGTCATTACAGTGCTTCAGACTATATAATACAGACTATAGCATATATATTCTAATCTAAAGAGTACAGTGTGCAAGGTTGAATTGGTACAAGCATTGAAAAACATGAATTGTGCATTGTATAGATTAGATTAGATTAACTTTATCATCCTTGCACATACAGCAAGTAGCTACAAGTACGTCAAACCAGAACGTGCAAATACTAGAATAAGATGCAGATGAATCAATATTTGCAGAGTGTGATATAAGGTTATATAAACATGAAGTATATACATATAATAAAAAGAAGTGCTGACCAGGCAATATTTAAAGATAAGGTGATAGGGATATCTATACACATATATATATATACACACACACACACTGGCACACTTCATTAAGTACACCTAAAGTAATTCTACTTTATGTTTATTTTTGAGGTCATAGTGGGTGATGGTGGTGTATTAGGGTGCATTATATTCGAATGACCCATTGTCATTATGCAGACCCATAACCATTCATTGTTCAGTGTTGCTGAAGAGCTTCTTTAGTGACAGACTGATTATGCCAAGGTGCTAATCATTTTAAAAATGCATTAAAAGCATTAAAAAATGTTTTTGTATAAAATGTTCTCCTGGACCATAAAAAAGTGATTGTGAATGTCTGAAGGGAAATGTATTAATGTGAATTGGTGTATGTATGTATGTATGTATATCTATATTTATATATAGTTATATCTACTATTTCTACTGTCTTGTTTTAGTGGAATTTGGCCCTAAAATCCAATTAAACGTGACCAGATTAAAGATAAACAGATATAGATTAAGGTGACAGTGGGAGGAAGGGGGTTGGAGGTCAGACCTGTCAATCATAGTGTTAAGGGCGGGGTTTGTTACATACTGCTCTCTGATTGGCTGCTGGCTTGTTGTGATCCTGTCAGTCCAAACGTCCTGCTAGCACCGCAGGCTGCACGGCGAACCGAACCAGGAAGTCCACAAAGTTGCCAATTAACACCACTTTGATATCTTAAACAAAGCCATGACTTCTGCTGCCTCTCCGGTAAGCTGCCACAGGTTTTTATTACTCACTCCCCCTCAATGCTAGGTAGCTCGTTAGCTGCTTTTTGTAGCTTTAGCACAATGCTAACAGTCGAGCTAACGTTGTTTGTTGACACTCACAGCTTTAGCTTCAGGTTAGCTTCACGATTAGCATCTTATCTGCTCCTCACTTTAATATCACAGCTGTCTGCTCTGTTTATATTAACTACAGCTGGCTTTGCAGAGGCTGACATACTACCCACAACTTTATTTATTAAGCAGCAATAACTAAGACATTTGGGAGAGTTGATTGAATCCAGATATTCAGTGGAGGACAAAGAGAAAATGCTTTAAAATGCAGCTAAATGTGCTTTTATTTAAAGTTAAAAACAAATAAATACATGTTTACACCAGTCTAAATATGGTCAAGGTTGGGAAGGTTACTTTGGAAATATAATAGGTTACAGAATTACGAGTAAGTCTATTTAAAAATGTGACTATTTCAATTAATGTAACTTAGTACATTTAATTACTTTTCTGATTTTGAAGTGTTTTTAACTGTAAGACCCATTAAATCCACTAAAATCTTAAGTCCAGCTGTTTTCATGGATACTGACATGATTTATATGGGAGATCGTTTCTTATAAAGCAAGATTTATCTCTCATTTGACAATGTATTCATTAGTGCATGTAGATTTTTTGAAGAAAGTGGGCTTAATTGATACTGTGACTCCATTTAAGCCCATGTGTGCTCCATTTAAAGTTCACCTCGTGATTTATTGACAAAATATATTTTTAAAAACAGCAATATATGCATTCAGTAACATGTTAAATATTAATAAATGAGCAAAATCTTCAGTTGTAACCCCCTTTGTAATCACTCACCATCCAATGAAACAATACTAAGACTACAACAGAGATTTTAAGTGAAGGTCATGAACAACAACTCTCCTTTTGGCCACCAAAATGAAAGCTGACTCATTCATTTATGTTCAGATAACACTGAGAGAAAGTTCTTGGGATGTCATTGGTCACATTAGGACAACGTGGACTAAAAAAAACTGTAGACATTGTTTGTGCAATCGCTGATGGGAGGGGGAGGGAGGGGGGGATTTGCAGAAGTAAATCATTGTTTTCATGTTTTTGTGTATGTGTGAGATAGCTGCTCATCGGTCTGTGTGTTTGACACTGTGTGTGTGTGTGTTTGCAGACAATCGGGGAGTTATACCTCACGCTCAGTGAGATGGGATTCACCGAGGAGCAGATCCAGGCCGCTATGCAAGCGGGTCATTTTTCTGTGGCGGATGCAGCTGAGTGGTGAGTTGTCCCCACCACTTAGTCTCACCCCCTGAAATAAGTGAGAAATAAATGATCCCTAAAATGTAGTTATCAAACACTTGTGACAAAGATATGTAACGGAGGCATTGACATTTAACAGTTTACCAATAAACTTTATTAAATTCCCAGTGGTCATTACTGTTTTTGTGCACTGACGTCACAATAATTATAGTTAGCTATGAATTAATAAAACACACAGAACACAAAAAACATTTATGTATTAAACCTTGAATGAAGAAAAAGGATCAAATATATATAAAATGCTAATCCTATATAACTTTAAACAAGGGAGGAAGGAAGGAAGGAAGGAAAGGAGGGAGGGAGGAAGGGAGGGAGGGAGGAAGGGAGGGAGGGAGGAAGAAGGGAGGAAAGGAAAGAAGGAAGGTAGGAAAGAAGGACAGAGGAAAGAAAGAGAGGAGAGACTGAGGAAGGAGGGAAGGAAGGAAAGAAGACAGGGTCAATTTGACCCAGGAGGACGACACAAGGGTTAATAGGTCAATCTCGACTGATATATTGGTAGCGCTTTAAATAATGATAATTTTATTTCTATAGCACCTTTCATACAAAGAAATGCAGCTCAAAGTGCTTTACAACAAAAATAATTACATTAAAAGGGCTGAAAAGGAGCATAAAGTAATGTTAAAAGAGAACATAGAAGATTTAAAATAGTAAAAATAGCAAAAACACAGATTAAAATAGAATATATGAAAATCAAGTATCTTATAATCTTTTGTGTCCCTCTCTCGTGCTCTGATAGGCTGTTACAGGGTCAGAATCCACGGCACAGGCTGGTGAAGCAGTCATCACAGCCGGCTGAAACAGCGTTTTCTGCTTTCAACCCTCCGAAAGAGTCTACGAGCACGTCTGAGTCACAGACGTCTGACAGCAGAGGTAAAGTTTGGACTGTATGTTATCCAATGTGCTGGTTGTGTGTACATACTGGACTTGTTGTTGCTGAGTAACAGGACAGTTTGATATATGCGTCACTGTAGTATTGCGTAATCATATCTGTGCTATTTTTAACTTACTCTAAAGGAATGGATGGTTAAACCTGGTGTCGTCCTCCCGGGTCAAATTGACCGTGTCTGTTTTGACTCTTCCTTCCTTCCTTCCATCCATCCTTCCATCCATACTTCCTTCCTTCCTTCTTCCTCCGTTCCATCCTTCCTTCCTTCCCTCTTTCCTTCCTTCCTTCCTTCCTTCCTCCCTTCCTCCTTTCCTTCCTTCTTCCTCCCTTCCATTCCTTCCTTCCTTCTTCCTTCCTTCCTTCCTTCCTCCCTTCCTTCCTTCATTCCTTCCTTCCTTCCTCTGTCCTTCCTCCCTCCCTACTACCTTCCTCTCTTCCTTCTTTTCTTTCCTCCCTCCCTCCTTTCCTTTCTTCCTTCAATCCATTCTTCCTTCCTCCCTTCCTTCCTTCCTTCCTTCCTTCCTTCCTTCCTTCCTTCTTTCCTTCCTTCCTTGACTCGAGGACAACAGGAGGGTTAAGGATGCATAATGATCTATCTTTCTTTGTTCCTGACTTTGTAACAGGGAGTGCTTCATTAATGCTGAGACCATCACAGTCATCCAGCCTGTCCCCAGAGCCGCAGCCGGTCGAGTCCCGCATCAAACAGGACAAAAGTGACTTTGAGGAGCAGCAGAGGCAACGTGTCGCTCAGGAGGCCAGAGCAGAGAAAAGACAAAAGAAACAGGTCAGAACTTCACGTACAGACCGCTGCTCTGCCACACTAGCACTTTCTCTTTTTAATCACACAGAGAAGGAAATGTTTAAAGCTGACACAGAGAGAACATTTTGTCTTGTGTTTGGTGGTGGTTTTTTGCAGGAGCGTGAGTTGGTGTTGAAGCGGATAGCTGAGGATCGGAGGAGCCTGCAGGAGAAAATCCAGACCAGCGCTGCAGCAGAGACGTCTCCACCGAACACTCAAGGCCAAAAGCTCGGAGGAAAAGTTGAAACTAACGTGGATAACAACTGTATCCTCATGGTGAGACTATGAAGAAGTTAAAAATTATTGTATATTGTAGACTGAAGGACCGTCCACACTGAGAACGATAACTACAAATATATAGTTTTAATTTATTTGAATGTGGCTTTGCTCCTCTCTCACCACGCTGTAAATTGGAGCAAGATGACATTTAGATAGGTCCTTATTATTACAAAGTTGCTGTAGCTTTGTTCTTTATTATAATGTAAAAAAACAACAAAGTTAGCAGATCTTTGTGTCACTTTTACACACCGCGCTTCAACATGCTGCTACGGGTCAGTTTGGTCTGTAAATACTGAAACATCACAGCTAGGCATGGGATGATAACCGCATTCAAGGTATACCGCGATTTGAAAAAGCCTTGTAACCGAAACCGCCAAATTATCTGTCACACCGTTCCTAAGGTATGAGCTGTTTTTTGTCTGGTCAAAGACAGGAAGTGGAAAGGTCAGAAATCCCTCAGGTGGTGCAGCTGCAGCGTCGAGTATCACGACCCCTCACACTGTCATTACAGATTCAGATTAAATGAACATGTCTGTCTTTAATTTTCTTCCTTTTAGGAACATTTTAGAGCTGTAACCACCATACCGTGAAACCATGATATTTTTTCTTATGGTTATCATACCGCCAGAATCTCATATCGACCCATGCCTAGCCACAGCTACTAGTGTCTGAAACACTTCTGATCAACACACCGAATCAGTAGCTACCCACCTCTGAACTCTTCTGGTTTTCTTTTTATTTCTGCGTACAACATACTATAATCAATAATCAGACACAGCTTGAGCATGCAGTGTTTACAGGACGTTATCGTTCTCAGTGTGGACCCTCACATCGTTGTTGCTATAGTTACAGTTATTGTTCTCAGTGTGGACGACCCTTTCCAGTTGTTTTAAACATCTTGTCTTGCTTCAGATCCGGCTGCCGTCTGGCGAGTCCATGCGTGAGCGTTTCCCAGCCGACGCTCCCCTCCGCAGCGTCGTGGAGCACATCACCGGACGTCACCCCTCCCTGCCCACCTTCTCACTCCTCCAGGGGTTCCCACGGAAACGTTTCGGGGAAGCGGAGCTCGCTTGCTCCCTGCGTTCCCTCGGCCTCACGCCCAACGCCGCGCTGTGCATTCAGACCACTCCTCCAGAGACGCCTCAGGATCCTCCAAGTCCCGCTGCAGAGCTGCCGTTGGCGCCGCCACCAGTAGTGGAGCAGAACGAGCCGGCTCCGTGCGTCGTGCTTCCCCAGCCGCAAATCCCTATCGAGGAGGCGGCGGAGGGGCTAGACCCTATTTTACCCCCTCCGCTACCCAACCAGCTGTGGGAAGAGGCGGTGAATTACGCAGGGATCCCAGGAGTCGGTCCTTCTCTATCTGGGCCTTCTCACTTCTGGGGTAAATATTAAATCCAATGAGAAACACTCATTATTTGTGAGTGTTATAATTATAAATGTTTCCTCACTAAGATTGATTATTGCTTTTGTAGCCTGTAATGATTATTTATTGGCTCAATTGTTTCAACAAAGCACAAAGCCGAGTGTTATTTAAATAGCTTTTATAGTCATGGATGACATTCCTGGGGCTGTTCAACAGGGCGAGGCCAGAGATTGGTTCCTGGAAATCTTGAGGAGGCTGTTGGCATCGAGGTGGACGAGGAACAAGAAGGAGAGGGGGAGCCGCTTGATTTGCTGAACGGTACTGCTCTCTCTCTCTCTCTCTCTCTCTCTCTCTCTCTCTCTCTCTCTCTCTCTCTCTCTGTCTCTGTCTCTGTCTCTGTCTCTTTTTCTCTTTCTCTGTGTCTCTCTCTCTCTCTTTTTCTTTTTCTCTTTCTCTGTGTCTCTGGGATTGGCACTGATGCTTCATCCCTCCCTTTTCCCCTTTTCATTTTTACATTCTTTCCCCCCTCCATCTCTCCTCCCCGCTTTAACCTCCTCTTGGCTCCCGTCATACGTCTTTTTTTTCCCTTTTGTGGAACTTTTTGTTCTCCTATGTCAGAGACAGATGATCCTGACTTCTCACTCACTCTCCTCTCGGCTGTAACAGGAACATTCATTCAGTCTCATACTCTATATTTCACCAGTTGCTCCAGTCTATAAACTATTAGACAGGAAAACCCAAGTAATGTGTGTCATTTGTGAGAAAGATTAGGATTAGGAAATATGAAGGTGAATGCCCCTTTTTGTCAAACATACAGTTACACAGGGTCAAAACTGCTGAGCCCCACCAGTGGGAACTGTTCTCCCTGTGAATGCTTACAGCCAGACGGCCCGGCCTGCCAGCCAATCATACGCAGCCTCTCGGAGCATGTGGTTTTGATGTAGTATTCTGAATGTGTGTCAGGTCAGAGTGCGCTGTGAGCTTTGTCCCAGTTTAAGCCAGTTAGGGGGAGAGAATCACAGACCCAACACACAAGATGCTGATCAGAGGTGTGCTATTATGTAAAAGATAAGATTGCAAAAGCTGTAAAGAAATCTGTCAAATTGATATTTTTTATTATAGTTCAGTTACAGGTTGCTCGGTCAGCTTGGTGAGATTAAGCCACATCCTGATGGATTGCCAATTGTTGCGTGTGTGATTTTTTTTTTTCTTTTTTTTTCTTTTACAGGAATGCCGAGGCTGCCTTTTTTCCCGGAGAACAGGATTCGTGGAGGATTTGAGCCCAGGCACCACTGGCCAGAACAAGGCAATAGACTTAGGTGAGTGTCTAGACAGAATGCTATTTGACGGCGGGGAAGGCTAAATGTCATGCAAGAACTTTAATGCATTTTATGTGATATCATTATACATTATACATCCATTACAGTGCTATTACCCTTTAAACACAACTCATTATTTAAACTGGTTATGATGAATTGATCTTAAGGTGGTATTAACCCTTCTTGCATCAACACAGTTTCCTGTAGTAGTTGCAAAGAAGAAAGATCTCTTAAGGTAGACTCTTGTTAGGTATAATAATGCAATATACCAGAGATAGGTAAATAACAGCCTGTGACCTACATTTGTTGCTCTGATGACAATTCTGACTTTGATAGTTTGCATCAAAACTTTAACATAATAACTCCTTTAAATCCCAATTATCGTCATATATCTTTGTTACATCTAACCCGAACCCCCCCACACACAAGCAGAGGCATTCAAAACTGTCATGCTATCTTAAATCAAACAATCCTTCCAGAAAATTAAAGTTTAATGCGTGAAATTAAAGAACTTTTTGGCAGTGGAAGAGCAAAATGCTGTCCTTTTTAAATAAATCTTTAACTGTTGTTTTCACTGCATCTATTAATGAACATCCCCTGCTATATACCACTAGTAAGAATCGTTCCTGGTGGTCTTAAAGGTTGTGTAGATTGTTAATATTTGACATGCATATTAAAGATACTTGTGTTTATGTGTGTTAGAGAGGCTCCAGAAGAGGTCATAGCAGAGCCTGAGGATGCAGGAGCTCGGGTGGCGCCCGTAGCTGCAGGTCTGGCTGCAGTGGAACGTCTTCAAAGAGCCGCACAGCAAGAAGACCCCCGTGCCTCCCAGGGGCAGCCTTCACCCCCTAAAAGACCCTTCAGAGCACCCAGCGTGCCGTCCCTATGTGCCTTGGCCACCCGCGCCACTGTCCACCTCATGACTGGTGAGAGATTGAGGTTTTTATTTAGGGGACTCCATCATAGGACTGGGTGATTATGGCAAAAATCAAAATCAGGATTAATTGAACTTTTAACCACCTGTTTTGACTGTTCCTTCTTTCCTCCCTTCCCTCCTTCTGTCTGTCCTTCCTCCCTCCTCTCCTTCCTCTCTCTTCCCTCCCTTCCTTCTTTCCTCCCTTCCTTCTCTCCTTCCTTCTCTCTTTCTTTCCTCTGTTCTTCTGTCCTTCCTTCCTCTTTTCCTTTCTCCCTCCCTCCCTCCTACCTTCCTTCCTTCCTTTCCTTCCTCCGTCCCTCCCGTCCTTTCCTCCCTTCCTTCTTCCCTCCTTTCCTTCCTTCCTTCTTCCTCCCTTCCTCCCTTGACTCGAGGACAACAGGAGGGTTAATGTCTAGTTTACTTGATTAGAACTATGTAAAGATCATGGTTTGGGTTAAAATGATCACTGGAGACAAGTTTTCAAATTCCTTAAAGATATGCAACCTTTGTTGTCATGGCAACAGTGAACACCACGATTAATTGTCATGAGCAAGATGAAGTCGATTAGAGTTTATTACAGATTATTTTTCGATTAATTGCCCAGCCCTACTCCATCGTTACCAAAATGATAGAAACTATGTGTCTATGCTTTATTTATGTACTCGTGTTTTTTGGGGGGGTTTTTTTGTTTAACAGCTCCCAGCATGCAGTACAGCAGCAGCCTGGCAGGTTTGACCCCAGAGCTTGCCGAACTTCTGCTCAACCACATGTCCCGCGAGAGACTCCTACGTCCACGAACGCTGGAGCTCTTCTTTGGCTGCCCGTTGCAAAAATTTGTCCTGAACTGCTACCCATACTCCACCAATGAGCTCCTACGTCAGCTGCGGGCCTTCACAGCGCTGAAGCATCTGAGTCTGGTCAACTCGCCTCTCATCACTGGTATAAAACTTTATGCTAGTGGATGTAGTTTCAGTTTTTCAGTGTAAATGTTTGTCAAATCTGTGCTTTTATCGTCTTATTCTCTCAAATATGTTTCCTCCAGACTCTGGCTTGTCAATCCTGTCCAGCCTGGTCAAACTCCAGTACCTCAACCTGGCCTCCTGTAGCAAACTGACCGACTCCTGTCTGCAGCATATCACAGGTTGGGGGCTCTCTACACACTGCACAAGGCTCAGACTGTTACTAGAAGGGGATAATAAATACAATAGATTACGTAACACCACTCTACGTGCAGTAACAAGCATGTGAAAGAGGGCCAGGTTTCAAAGCATAAGCTGTTCTATGTTAAGCACTTAGAGTTTTTGTTGGCAATTTTTGTTGGCAATTTTTTTTTAACATATTTTTCTTTCTGCTTTGTGTCTTCAAGGTTTGAAGAGCCTGTGTTTCCTGTCTCTGGACCAGACCAAAGTGACCGACGCAGGGATGGTGTTGTATCTCCAGTCGGCTCCGTCTTGCCTCTTTCAGCTCAGCCTGAACCAGACGGCGGTAACCGAAGCCACGCTTGTCGTGCTGCCCACACGTGTGCCACAGCTGCGGCTCCTCAGCATCAAACAGACGAAGGTATTTCAGCTTTCGACAGGCTCATCTGACCTTTTTGAATTAAGCCTTCATGTCTGCCTGATGATCATTTTACTTCTTTTCTTATATTATCATGTCTCTGTTAATATTGCTTTCCCAGGTTAAGGACGTGTCAGCTTTGGCAGAGCTCTCCAGCCTGCAGACTCTCAACCTGGATGGGACAGGTGTGACAGAGGGCTCTCTAGAGCACATTGCCACCCACCCTACCCTGTCTTCCCTCAGTTTGGCAGGAATCCCTGTCATGGACGGCAACCACGCCCTGCAGATCATCTCCGGTTCGTCAAAGAAAAACATTCATAAATAAGTCCAAGCTGTGTTGGGTACAGTTTTTAACCAAGACTTGTCCTCTCTTCCAGGTCTAAGGTTGAGTCAACTGACCCTCCCTGGACGCCACTCTGTGACAGACAGCGGACTGTCATTCCTCTCTAGACTGTCTCTGCTGTCCGAGCTGGACCTGACGGACTACACGCAGGTCACAGATCAGGGAGTCAGCCAGCTCTCCACCATGACCAGGTCTAGTATACTCTACCTCAACACCCTCCCTACTGTAATAAGTAATGTAACTATTTCAATGACTTAATCAAATGTAACTTATTACATTTGATGACTTTTCAGCTGTTAGAGTAAGCATTAAACATTAAGCATCAAAATCTAAGTCCAGCTGTGTTGTCATGGACACTGACATGATTTGTAAGGGAGATCATTTCTTATAAAGCAACATTTATCTCTCATTATAAAATGTATTCATTAGTTCATGTAGATTTTGGAATATAAAATAAAGATACTTGATGAATAAAGTGGGTTTAATTGGTACTGTGACTCCATTTAAGCTCCATGTGTGCTCCAAATAAGCCCACATGATGATTTATTTACTAAATATATAAAATAATATTGATTTAAAAGAATTAAAAACAGCAATATATGTATTCAGTAACATGTTAAATATTAAAAAATGAGGAAAAAACCCTCCTGAGCAAAATCTTAAAGGTCTATCAGATTAGATTGTGTTCTATGGTTGCTATGGATACAGGTTGTGTTCTATGGTTGCTATGGATACAGATTGTGTTCTATGGTTGCTATAGAATTAAAACAGTAATATATGTATTCAGTAACATGTTAGATATTAAAAAATGAGGAAAAAACCCTCCTGAGTAAAATCTTAAAGGTCTAACTTCAACATTTTCATCAATAACTGTAATTTAATAACACATTTCTTTCTGTAACGTATATTACAGTTACATTTATTTTCTAATTAAATTACATAACGCCTTTACATGTAACTAGTTAATCCCCAACACTGCTCCCTGCATCCTTACATAACACAGCAGGTCATTTATAACAGATGTATTGACTGGAGTATTATGTGTATGTGTGTGTGTGTGCGTGTGTGTGTGTGTGTGTGAACTTTGTGCAGGTTGAAGAAACTGTCACTTAGCAACACTCAGGTGACAGACGCAGGGCTCCCCTCTCTGCGTGGCCTCCAGGAGCTGCAGGAGCTGTGTTTGGACCGGACAGCCGTCACCAGCCGAGGAGTGGCGGACCTCATCACCTGCCTGCCGCACCTCCAGGTCATTTTATATCTGTGACCTAACACAACATTTAGATTTAAGAAATTGTAATTTATAGAGCGCTTTTAACAATGCTTTACATAATTAAAGTCAAATAAAACATTAAAACCACAAAGAATAAATGAAAACACAATAAAAGCAATGCAGAGAAAACCCAGATTTGAAAAGGGTAGTAGTAGTACCTGAAGGAAGGAGGGAAGTAAAGGAAAGGAAAGGAGGGAAGTAAAGGAAAGGAAAGGAGGGAGGAAGGAAGGAAGGAAGGAAAGGAGGAAGGAGGAGGAAGAAAGGAAGGGAGGAAAGAAGGAAGCAAAGTAGGGAGGAAGGAAGGATGGAAGGGAAGAAGGAAGGATGGAAGGGAAGAAGGAAGGAAGGAAAAGAAGGAGGAAGGAAGAAGGGAGGGGGGAAAGGAAAGAAGGAAGGAAAGGAGGGAGGAAGGGAGGGGGGAACGGAAAGAAGGAAGGGAGGGAGGAAGGAAGGAAGGGAGGGAGGAAGGAAGGAAGGAAGGAAGGAGGGAAAGAAGGAACAGTCAAAACAGATGGGGTCAATTTAACAATGCTTTACATAATTAAAGCTGCAGTTGGTAACTTTGAGGAGAGAGAGGACTTAGCATCCAATTTGAAGAAGTACAACGTTCAGATCTCTCCCCCTCCCTCTCCACTGCACTCCTGCACTTTTTTTTTTTTTTTTTTTACAGATTACTAGTTTCATGTAATGCTGTCTTTACATAGTGACAGTCTTAGCAAATATGAAAAAAGTTACTTTTATAAGACTTACCAACTGCAGCTTTAAAGTCTAATAAAACATTAAAACCACAAAGAATAAATGAAAATACAATAAAAGCAATGCAGAGAAAAAGAAACAAAGTAGAAAAACATTAAACCCAGATTTGAAAAGGGGAAGTAGTAGTAGTAGTACCTGTGTTATCACATCTCTGGGTTAATTTACTGTATTATTACATTTAATGATTTTTATGCAACACTTCAGATAACATCGTGATTTCACACCTTGTGCCGAGATAACCCTTCAATTTAAAAAATGCTTCAGTTCTTACACAAGCACAAATTAAACACAGACACACACATGATGGCGGTAAGGAGCCACGCAGGTTCAGTACTGCTTTAACCATTAACCCTCCTGTTGTCCTCGAGTAAAGGAAGGGAGGAAGTAGGAAGGAAGGGAGGAAGTAGGAAGGAAGGAAGGAAGGAAGGGAGGAAGAAGGGAGGGAAGTAGGGAGAAAGGAAGGAAAGTAGGGAGAAAGGATGGATGGAAGGGAGGAAGGAAGGAAGGGAGGAAGGAAGGAAAAGAGGGAGGAAGGAGGGAGGAAGGAAGGAGGGAAGGAAGGAAAAGAGGGAGGAAGGAGGGAAGGAAGGAAAAGAGGGAGGAAGGAAGAAAGGAAGGAAAATAGGGAGGAAGAAGGAAGGAAGGAAGGAAGGAGGAAAGAAGGAAGGAGGGAAGGAAAGGGGAGGAAGAAGGAAGGGAGGAAGGGAGAAGGAAGGAAAGGAGGGAGGAAGGAAGAAGGGAAGGAAGAAGGAAGGGAGGAGGGAAGGAAAGGAAAGGAGGGAGGAAGGAAGGAAGGGAGGAGGAAAGGAGGGAGGAAGGAAGGAAGAAGGGAAGGAAAGGAAGGAACGAGGGAAGGAAAGGAAAGGAGGGGGGGGGGGGGGGGGAAGGAAGAAGGAAGGGAGGAAAAAGGAAGGACGCAGGAAAGAAGGAACAGTCAAAACAGATGGGGTCAATTTAACCCGGGAGGAACAAAAATTAAGGAGATCCCAGAAACCTTAACTTATAACTATAAAGAAGAGCAGCGAGATGAATGAAGAGCGAGGTGAAGGTGAAGAGTTGAGAGTAAAAGGAAATCAATTAAAGGTCAGATTGTATCAGGATGAATCAGTTACTGTCGTTAAGAAGACATCATTGAATCTGACCTCTGACCTCTGGTTCCTGTCTAATGCTTGTTCTGTTTCCTGTTTTCTAGGTGTTGGGTTTAGCCAGCACTCAAGTGGGAGACACAGTAGTGAGGAGAGGTCTGATCCGCTGCAATCAGCTGGTTAAGCTTAACCTCAGCCGCACCCGGATCACAGATCACGGTGAGCTCGCCAGCGTTTGTTGCTCTGGCACGACCGCAGCGGTGATGTAATCTTTCTCCTTTCTCTCTCTCACTCGACTGAACAACTTTCATCCCCCTCTCCCTTTTTAATCCCCTCAGGTCTGAAGTTCCTGAAACACATGCATCTGGCTCAGGTGAACCTCGACGGCACCGGCGTGAGTCTGATCGGCATCGCCAACCTCCTCACGTTCACCAACATCAGCAGCATCCGGGCCAGCAACACTCGCACCATCTCCCCCGACGACGTATCAGATGAGGAGTGGGAGGCCCAATGAAGCGTCGAACCTTCACCCTCCCTTCCTTCCTCCTCCTACTCCTGATCGGTCGGTCCACATATAACCCTAAACCCTCCGAGCACGGCTCTGATCTGACTAGCTGCTGCCCCCCTCCCCTCCTCTTCCCGTCTCCCTCGTTCCCTCGTAAAATACAAAAAAAAGCAGCCTGAGCAGCGAAACACTCCTACTTGCACTGTTTCAACTGCAGCTCGTGCCACTAATCTTGTCAATCATGCACGCCCGCCACCCGAGTTGAAACTCATAAATTAAAAAAACGAGGAGCCTTCTTTAACGAAAAAAAACAAAAAACACCACCACCTAGGCCATCTTTAAACGTTTACAGATGTAGAATCAATCAGTATTTAATGAGAAGAAGAAGAAGAAGAAGAAGAAGAAGAAGAAGAAGAAGAAGAAGAAGAAGAAGAAGAAGAAGAAGAAGAAGAAGAAGAAGAAGAAGAAGAAGAAGAAGAAGAAGAAGAAGAAGAAGAAGAAGAAGAAGAAGAAGAAGAAGAAGAACCCTTTTCGTCGTTTCTCTCTTCTCTGGGAAAACTCCACCTAACAAAAAGAAGAACCCGTTGTAGCTTTAAAGCTTCATTGTGCAGTCCTTAAAGGTTGGAGAGATGTGTGTGTGTGTTTCTCTCTGGTTGAAACCACTTATTAAAAACCAGCCTCGCAAGGCGGGAACGTACGTTTTTATGTTGGAAATGTAACATAAATAACACACAGCATGTATTTTCAGACTGTAACAACTAACAGCCTGATATATATATATATTATATTATATTATTATATTTAGACATTTAAAACCCTAAATTCTCTCAATTCAACCAAATGCTGAAGGTTGAAAGGCTTTGAAGGCTTTTTTTTTTTTGGAGGCAGATAATGTCTTCCAGTCATCTTTAAACAGTTGTTAAAAGTTTAAAAAAAAACAAAAAACTAATGTTGAATGTTAAGCTGTAAACATGTCATGTTGGATTTAGCAAGAGAATTAATTGCCAACTTGGATTTGAGTTCAATCTCCTGATGTTTGCTAGAATTAGATTTTCTTTTTCTTTTTGTGTGTGTGTGTGTGAGAGAGAGAGAGAGAGAGAGAGAGAGAGAGAGAGAGAGGAGAGAGAGAGAGAGAGAGAGAGAGAGAGAGAGAGAGAGAGAGAGAGAGAGAGAGAGAGAGAGAGAGAGAGAGAGAGAGAGAGAGAGAGAGAGAGAGAGAGAGAGAGAGAGAGAGAGAGAGAGAGAGAGAGAGAGAGATCCAATTGATGGTGCTATTACTTGTCCAGTGTTTGTAACAAGCTGCAAACACTACTTAACCCCCCCCAAAAAAAAAAAAAAAAGACAAGTCAAATCAAATACTTTTTTTTTTTTTTTTTTGGTGGTGATATTTAGAGATAGACACACGTGAGAAATGTTTTGAGAGTTTCTGTTGGTTTATTATATCTGCTTTAAAATCCATAAAACTGACTGAATATGAAAAACCCATGTTGTTAAAAAATGTTTGCTCACGTTTTGCTTTTCATGTTTCGTTTCTTTGGTTTTCACTTCAAACCAAATTAATATGTTTTAAAACACGATGGATGATACACGGAGTCTCTCTTCAGGCTTTGATTGATTGGAGCCTTTTTTCTTCTGTTTTAAGCTTCCTGTCGTCCTCCCGGGTCAAATTGACCCCGTCTGTTTGGACTGTTCCTTCCTTCCTGCGTCCTTCCTTCTTCCTCCCTTCTTTCATTCCTTTCCCCCCTTTCCTTCCTCTCTCCTGTCCTTCCCCCCTTCCTTCCTCCCTCCTTTCCTCCCATCCTTCCTTCTTCCTCCTTTCCTCCTCCCTTCTGTCATTCCTTCCTCCCTACTTTCCTTCCTTCCTCCCTACTTTCCTCCCATCCTTCCTTCCTCCCCCTCCTTCTTCCTTCCTTCCTCCCCCCTTTCCTTCCTTCCTTCCATCCTTCTTTCCTTCCTTTCACCCTTTCCTTCCTCCCTCCTTCCTTCCTTCTTCCTCTCATCCTTCCTTCTTCCTCCCTCCCATCCATCGTCCGTCCCTCCCTCCCTCCCTCCTTTCCTTCCTTCCTCCCATCCTTCCTTCCTTCCATCCTTCCTTCCTCCCTCCTTCTTCCTCCCATCCTTCCTTCCTCCCTCCCTTCTCCCTCCCTCCCTTCTTTTCCCCTTCCTTCCTCCCTCCTTTCCCCTCTCCCTTCCTTCTTTCATTCCTTTCCCCCCTTTCTTACTTCCTTCCTTTACTCGAGGACAACAGGAGGGTTAACACCACACAAGAGTCTCATTTTAACATTATTACATAACAGAAGTGATTTTTTTTAAAGTGATATTAGAAAAATAATTTGGTATGTAATAGTTTCTTTCTTAGTGGTGGCAGCAGGGTTATTGCTACATATCAGATTTAGCATCTCTTTAGACATCGATTTGAAGTGTGACGTTAAAACAACAAACCTAACCTCATGAGAAACTGTCATTCTAACATCTCTTGATTTTGATGTTTTAAGTTATATTAGAAGCAAATTTGGTATGTAGTAATAAAGTTAGGGGGCAATTTTTGTTTTCTAATGGTGGCAGCAGTACTTTTGGGGGTAATGTTACCACCCCTCTAATATGACATGAACACAGCTTTGACTGAGAGCTTTAGAAAGAAAGGTTAATAACTCACTAAAATAGATTTCTCTTTTTCTGCTGCATCCTGGAGATGTTCTGGCCTCGGTTGGGGAGTGTTTTATAAAAAATTTAAAAAAGGAGATAAATGGTTAATTATCTTCTATCTCTGGTTATGCCAAGAAAATGGACACTTCAGTTTAATTTTTTTTTTTTTTAAGTTGAGAAAACTTGAGGTTTGGATCTTATTGCAGCCGTTGGAGGTGTCACAAGCCTGAATCCAAAGCTACTACTTCTAAAAGAAAAAAAAAAAAAAAAAATCACTTTGTCCTCTTGTTTACAGAGATGTACAATAGTTTATTTTCCCTAAATATTAATAAGAATAAAAAGCTTTTGATTTTTGGATACAAGCACTGTATTCGTTTAAAAAGAAAAAAGTGTTAAAAAATGAATAAAAGTCTTCTTCAATTTAAATATGCTGTTTTTATGTTCTGTTTATTTCAGACAAACCTTTATTGCATTACATTGTTAAATAAGGCAAGAAATGCTCTTTTACACCACTGGAGGATGAAGAGGAGGAAGAAGAAGAAGAAGAAGAGGAAGGGGGGAGGGGGGGAAACAAAAAAAAAGGAAAAAAAATACACCAAAAAAAAAAATCAACTTTTAAATATCATAAAATATGACCTAAAAAGCTGCTGCATACTTTGTTGGGATAAAACAGAACATTTTGGAAAAATAAAACTTTTCTATGAAGACAGCACAATGGAATGCAATCCAAAATGCACTGAGATGCTTCAGGTGAAATCAGCCAATCAGAGTGCAGCCTGAGGTGAAGGGGGCGGGAGGAAAGGAGGAAGAGGAAGAGGAGAGGGGTAGTAGGTGGAGGGGTGGGGGGGTCAGATTAAGCACAATGCAGCACTGTTATACTGGAGATGGAAATACAGTACAACATGTACAACAGACATGTCCAATAAGATGCATAAGAGATTGTTTCAGTTCTAGTAAAGGATGTTTGGCCCGCTCGCTCGCCTCGTCATTCAGGGGAGCTCGCAGGTTTGAATCCATGATGTAAGATAAAGGAGTGGCTCGAGAGTGTAACGTTTGCCATTTTTTTGTTGTTGTTGTTATTTGTTGTCGTCGTTTTGTTTTTAGATGTCATGCGCTTGTTTCTCAATCCTTGATTTCAAGTGCTCCTTATAGGCCAGGATGTCCCTGTTCCACTTTGTGATGGTTTGACTCTCGCAGATCCAGATCTCCTGAGCCACCTGAGAGGGGAAGAGAGGGAGGAAAAAAAGAAATGGGTTTTAATTGTGGGAGTTTAAAACTGTTACAATTATTTCACTTCAACTTCCTAAATCCATAATTACAGGTCAGAGGACAACTTTTTCTATATTTTCCATTAGACTCAGAGCTGCTGTTGGAACCATTTTTTCTTTTATGTGCAAAAAACCTCCATTAAAAATAGTATTTAAATGAGCTGGGAGGAAGAAGGAAAGGAGGAAGGAAGGAAGGATGGATGGGGAGGAATGGATGGGGGAGGAAGGGAGGGAGGGAAGGAAGGAAGGAAGGAAGGATGGGGAGGAATGGATGGGGGAGGAAGGGAGGGAGGGAAGGAAGGAAGGGAGGAGGAAGGAAGGAAGGATGGGAGGAAGAAGGAAGGAAAGGAAGGAAAGGAGGGAGGAAGGATGGATGGGAGGAAGGAAAGGAGGGAGGAAATGAGGAAAGGATGAAGGGAGGAAAGTAGGGAGGAAGGAAGGATGGATGGGAGGAAGAAGGAAGGAAGGGGGAAGGAAGGAAGGAAGGATGGGAGGAAGAAGGAAGGAAGAAAGGAGGAAGGAAGGAAGGGTGGGAGGAAGAAGGAAGGAAGAAAGGAAAGGAGGGAGGGAGGGAAGGATGAATGGAGGAAGGAAGGAAGGAGGAAGGAAAGGAGGGGAGGGAGGAAGGAAGAAGGAGGGAGGAAGGAAAGGAGGGAAAGGAGGGAGGAAGGACTATCAGGTGGAAATGCTGCTCCACACGTTACTAATAAAAGGTTTTAAAAAGTGAAACTCATTCAGTACAAATTGCCAAATGGGAGGCTGGGTCACATGACGTACCTGCTGGATGAGCCTGAAGTCGTGGCTAACGAGCATCATGCCGCCGTCAAACTCGTTGATGGCTTCTGCCAATGCGTCGATAGTCTCGATATCCAAGTGATTGGTGGGCTCGTCAAGGAACAGCATGTGAGGGTTCTGCCAGGCCAGCCAGGCAAAACACACCCGACATTTCTGGCCATCGGACAAGTTCCTGATCGGACTGACCTACAAAAAAATAAAAAATCATCAGGTGAAAACTTGCAAAAAGAAAGCAAATATGGATTTAAGTTTTACTCTGAATTACCCCCCCCCCCCATCCCCAAATTCTGCATCTTCAGGAGAAAGTAGGCCATTCATACCTGCTGTTTTCCCGTCAGGCCGTAGCGACCAATGATCTTCCTCATCTCCTCCTTTTCTTTGATCTCAGGGTAACACTTCATCATGTACTCCAGTGGAGACAGATCCAGCTCCAGCTGCTCTGTCAGATGCTATAAAAAACACAAGCAGATAAAGAGAGACATTTTAAATTTTATTGGACAAGCTCCTTCAATATGTAAAAGTATCTGTAGCCTGTAGAAGTGATGCTCGGTGTGTTTTACCTGGTGATATCTGCCTATCTTGACGTGAGAATGCTTGCGGATCATGCCATCACAGGGCAGGAGCTGCAAAGAGAAAAGGAGAATAAATCTAAATGCTTTTAAAAAAAAAAAAAAGAAAACTGCAGCTTATTTCAGGCTGATGGATAAATAAATAACTTACCTCTCCCATCAGCAGCTTCAGCAGGGTGGACTTTCCTGCTCCATTAGGCCCCACCAGAGCCACTCGTGTATCCAAGTCGATACCAAACTCCAGGTTTTTATATATGTGCGGCTGTGGAGGGAGGGGGAGGGGGGAACATGAACGGATGACTTTAAGACATGAACCTACATTATAATGAACAAAAAGCTGCTCCCGTGCTGGGATATGAACTGTACTCACTGTGTTGTCACTGTACTTGAAGCTCACATTCTGAACCATGATAACAGGAGGGGGAATCTTCCCACAGGGAGGAAAATAAAATGACAGAGTCTGGAGGAGGAGACAGAGGCGACTGTTAATATCATGACTATCAAATTCTCAAAAGTGGGGATCAATGGCTCAAAGACATTACATTACCTTGTCATTCACAACTTTTTCAGTCAAGCCCGATGCCACCATCTTCTGCAGTGTCTTCTCCTTACTCTGCGCCTGTCTCGCCAGCTTTGCAGAGCCGTGACCAAACCTGGCAATGTAATTCTGGAGGATAGATGTAAAAATAAATGAGTGCGTGTTCTGATTTGACTACTTAGAAAAAGGGAGTAATCATTGCTTTATCATAAGTGTGACTCCTTGTCGGGGGGGTAAGTCTGTGCAGTGAAGATAAGCCGCCACATGGTGTCCCCTTTATTTACCTTCATGTGTGCTATCTGGTCCTGCTCCCAATTGAAGCGCTTCATCTGGTTCTCTTCCAGCTCCTCCCTGGTCTTCACATACTGGTCATAGTTACCCTTAAAATATAAAAATAGATTTGCACGGTCATCCAACAGAGCTTGCACACTCAGGAGACACATTATTAGTAACAGCCCGCCCCCGCTGTCCTTATACGGCGTTACGAGACCACAGATTACACAGAGTCTACTCCAGACACTTTTACAAAATATATGGATCACTTCCTGTTACGCAGTCTTCTTCTTTTACTCCTTCTTACCGTGTAGTATTTCAGCTTTCTCAAATGCAGGTTGATGATGTTGGTGCACACGCCGTTCAGGAAGTCTTGAGAGTGTGAGATGAGCACGAGGATACGCTTGAACCTGAAAAAAAAAGATGATGATCAGAACCCCATCGACTGTTTGTTGTTTGTTTCTTTTGTGGCTATTTATAAAAACATGAAGTTGGGTGTGGACTTACGACTTGAGCTCCTCTTCCAACCACACACAGGCATCCAGATCCAAGTGGTTAGTGGGCTCATCCAGCAGCAACATGAAGGGCTTGATGAACAGAGCTCTAAAAAAAAGAAAAAAAAAAAAAAGAAGAAAAGATAGATTTGTACTTTTTTCTCTTAACAGTTACATGAGAGCGACACTTCTTCCCATCTGTAAAGATTAGCCTAGCTTTTGCTGGTTGAGCTAGCCAAGATATATTGCTTTACGATGAAGTTAAAGCTAAATTTAAATGTGCTTTAGTACTCTGGATGTTTATGGGTATTTTCTATGTAAGACAGGTGCAGCTGTACTTTAATATTAATAATATATACACATACTGGCTTTACTCTTGAACACAAAAAATAGATCAAAGGGCTAAATTGTCTGAATTTAAACCTAAAAACGCAGCAACAAGAGAACATGTGTTGCATCATCATCTCTTATAATGCACCTTACACATGGAACAATCTGCAAAAGGCCTTAAATTAGATTTTTAACCATCAATACAGCTGTTCAAAAGCCTTATCTCAGGCCTTGTTTTATTTGATTGTAAATCTTTAACTTTACTGTAGTTTGTTTTTATTCTGCTGCTTCTACTGTTTTATTTTGTATTATTTTTCCTCATTTTTTTCCTTTTCGCTTTCACCTAATATCATTTTGTGTGTTGCTGTTAATGTTTCGACACCATTGTAAATAAGGATTCCTTCTCAATGGTCTTTCGAGATTAAAAAAAAAGGTTAAATATAATAATCTCTATATGGTGATAAGGGCGTTTTGTTCTCACCTGGCCAGAGCAACGCGCATCCTCCAGCCTCCACTGAAGTCCTTCATCTTCTTCTGCTGCATGGCGCTGCTGAAACCCAAACCGTGGAGGATCCGAGAGGCTCGCACCTCTGCCTTGTCTGCGTCCAGCTCCTCCAGACGCTCGTACAGCTCCATCAGCTTCTCACACTCCGCTATGTGGGGAATGAGAAAAGAGACATTTACTGTTAATGTCAAATCCAGGCAGTGTGAGACGACGTTACATGCTCAACATGAAGCTAACATGTGATGAATCGGTTTCTCCCCTCTTTAGTTACTGTACGGTAACATCAAAGGTTACTCACAGTCCTCGGACGCGAGTCTCTCTGCTTCCTTCTCCAGCATGATCCTCTGCTCGTCCACCTCCATGACACAGTGCAGAGCCGTCTTTTCGCTGGGTGGCATCTCCCGGGTCAAGTGGTAAATATCTATATGCTCTGGAATGGGAATTTCACGGTGTCCAATGGCTGACAACAGCATGGATTTTCCTGGTGGATAAAAAGCACATAAATAAAATTAGATTCACGATATGGGAAGTACTGAAATTGAGAAAATGTTTGATGCTCTGAATTAAGTGTGAGAACAGTTAAAGAACAGTGTAGAAACTTGCTCTGCTACATGTTAAGAGTGTAGAAGTTTTAGGATATCAAGCCAGACTTTTGCCTTTGCCCTAACTGCTCCACAAAAAAAAATTACTGTGCCGGGAGAAACTTGGTTACCTGTGCCGTTAAGACCAATGAGGCCATAGCGTCTGCCTGAGTTGAGCTCGAGGCTGGTGTCTGCTAGCAGCTCCTGGCCGTGGAAAGTGAGCGACAGGCTGGCGATGTGGACATCAGTGCTGTTGGGGTGCGAAGCCAGAACACCGGTCACTGCCCGAGCTTCTGTCTTGGCCAGCTCAAATTCGTCCAGTTCCTTTGTCAAACTGGCGATACCTGTTAAGATGAAACACGCTGATTAAGCTTGACATATACTTAAGGACAGAATGGGAACTTCAAATTAAGTATACCATCTTAAAAATCACACTTGACCAAACTGATTATAATTTTAATTCAAAAGATCCCCTCACCATTGCTTTGTGCTCCATTAAGCTCGGTCTCTGCTTGTTCAGCGTCCTCGGTTCCATCATCGGTTTTCTTGGTGCGCTGGCGAGCTTTTGCGGCCTCCTTCTTCTTTGCCGCCTTCTTCTTGGCTAAGTCGGATGGCATGGCTGGGCAAGGCTACAAAAGAAAAAAAGGACATATGGATCAATGATCTAACTTTTAAATAATGCTATGTTATGTAATGTAATGGAAACAGAACCATCCTCTGATCCCCAGTTGCTCAATGACAACATTTAACAAGCACCCCCCACACACATCCTCTATGACTAATTTAACCTAATGTCACCAGGAAGTAGTTTTAAATTGCCTGTGTGTAAAACAATTAGAAGGAAGTTTAGTATAATTCAAGAAGCTACAGTTAAAGAAATGGTCAGATTACCTCAAGTACAGACTAATTAAAGGGACTTGAACTTTGATACTTCTGACTAGGACTGTGTGATAAAGAAAAAAATATTAAAAAAAACAATATTCTTGTCCAAACACATAAAAAAAATCAATATTGCAACATTTTTATAGGGATGAGTATTACTGCTGTCATTAAATATTTACACAATTCAAATTTCTGATGGATTACTCATCAGTAATGAGGAAATAATGACTAAGTAGGTAAAGACAAACAATAGAAGAGGTAGACCAGTCTGTGATGTTCAGATTACATAATTTTACCTTTAAAACCAGTAAAAGATAACACTTTGCCATAAAACAATATCAAATTTGATACCTAAGATAATATCTAGTCTCATGATATCATTATGTTGATAGATTGCTGAGCCCTACATCTGACATGTGTTGAATGTTTTTGTCCACCCTTGAATATTTAAACTTAATCATATTTGTATTTTTACAGATATTTTTTAGTAACTACATAAATGAATTGTTTACAGGCACTTGTTCTCAAGCTAATCTGCCTAAAAATTGACCCTTGAGAGTCCTTTATACCTGTAGCCATCAGACTTTACAATGAAAACATAAGATAGTGACCGGTCAATCATTCTGAATAGTGTTTCCTCCTCTTAATATAATTATCGTATATATATTCTTTTTAACTTTTAGGATTTTTGTATATATTATTTGTTCTTATTTATGTATTTGTGTTTTTGTATGAGCTATCGGATACATGTATTTCCCCTATGGGGATGAATAAATTATCCATCCATCTATCTAATAAGGTATTTTTAAAAAGTTGAATGGTACAAATCACGTGTCACCACAGTGAAAATCAGGGTGATCTAAGAACAATTGCCAGTAAAACAGCGACTAAAATTAGCCGGTATCTAACCACACGGTGTTAACATCAAGTTCAATTTACAGCTGATTTAATTTAAAGAGTTTAATGGTTTTGGGGGAATGACGTAAGACTCAATAGCGATGGGTGATCATGTTAAAACAAAAAAAAGCCGCATTCAGCTCCCACCTGCTTTGCACGTTGAGCTCTTACATTAGCTGTAAAGCCTCATAGCCAAAGCTAACCCTAATAGCTGATGCATGCTAACATTAAAGGCCAGATTTTGACACTTTAAGGCACATTAATCGACGGTTATAACCAAACAGCGATATTATCTGATTAAGACGAGATGTCACACATAATAACAGATTATATCGCGTTGGATAACTTAGCCTCTTTGGGCTGTGTTAGCTGCTGCTTCTGCTGACAGGCCTGAGCTGCTAATGCTAAATGCTAATTTGACGCAAGGCCCGCTACCGGCTGTGAATTAAGACTAATTCGGCGACGAATAAATATGTTTCCAAGGCTACGATTAAGTCATCACATACCCCACCTGTGCCATCTATGTTATCTGCGTTTTTAGACGCTGTTAATGTCTTTCTTACCTTGGTTATAAATTACCGGTCTCCGGGAGCACACCGACGACTCGTGTCCACTTTTTTCGCCGGGTGGATGTAGCCGCTCTCAAACCCGCCAGACGGACCATATAAGGAAGAGAGGGGCGGTTAGCGCACATGAACCTGCCCCGGACTATATAAGGAAGAGAGGGGCGGTTTGAGCACATTAACCCCGCCCCCTTCCTGACTGCAGTAAACTCTCCATTTATATTTATATTACTCCTAATTTAGCACTGACTTTAATTTATAACACCACGGGATAATAACCATAGCTACTATGAGTAATTGAGTGGAAGACGCTAAATAGATACAGAAATGCAAACTCAGAGGTCTAATCTCACAGTTATGACTATGACTAGCTCATAATTATCACAAACAAATCCCTAAAATTATGATGTACTATTTCATAAGACTAACATGGTTCTTGCTTATCTCATAATTACGAGAAAAGATCCTCAAATTATGAGTTACTACCCTAACAAACAGGTAAGTGAACGTTTCCTACATGTTCACATATGAATGTTATAATTTGCAACTAGAGCATTATTTAAATCTTATTTGACGGTTATTTTCCTAACGTAGTCTGTTAATTTAGCATAAAGACTACCATAGTTTGTGCTGGTCGCCTAGCAACGGAGCTAGCCAAAAATATACATAATAATTTAAATTCACTAGTATTGGTTGCTGGGTATAATCCTATGGTATAATCTAGATATAATATAATCTGGGTGTAACAAATCAGAGGTCTAATCTCACAGTTATGACTATGACTATCTCATAATTACGAGAAAAGATCCCCAAATTATGATTTACTATCCCAAACAGGGTTTCCTACATGTCTACTGAAGGTTATAATTAGCAACTAAATCATCATTTAAAGCTTATTATTTATTATAATATTATTTTTAAAAAGCTCCTTATTTTAGATAGTTTTCCTATCTTAGTTTAGCATAAAGACTAAAAACAGATCCTGTAAGTCAATATAATAAGAAACCTTCTCCAAATAATGAGATACTATATCAAAATAATGACTTGGTATCTCAAAATAATGACATAGTAACTCAAAATGAGATACTATCTCAAATGAATGAGATATGAATACGTCATAAAATAAATTAGATTATTTTGAGATAGTTTGTGATTATTCTGACTTAATAAGTGATCATTATTTTGAGATACTAGATATTTTTTAGTTACTAAGTCATTATTTTGAGATAGTTTCTCATTATTTTGAGATAGTTTCTCATTATTTTGAATAAATAAGTAATTATTTTGACATACTGAGCTATTATTTTGAGATACCGAGCCATTATTTTGAGATACTAAGTCATTATTTTGAGATACTGAGCCAATATTTTGAGATAGTTTCTCATTCTTTTGAATAAATAAGTCATTATTTTGACATACTGAGCCATTAGTTTGAGAGACTAAGGCATTATTTTGAGATACTAAGTCATTGTTTTCAGTTACTAAACCATTATTTTGAGATACTGAGCCAATATTTTGAGATATATTCTCATTATTTTGAGATATCTCAAAATAATGACTAGTATATACTAAGTCATTGAGATACTAAGTCATTATTTTGAGATACTGAGCCATTATTTTTAGATAGTTTCTCATTATTTTGAGATAAAGTCATTATTTTTGGGTTACTAAGTCATTATTTGGGTTACTAAGTCATTATTTTGGGTTACTAAGTCATTATTTGAGATACTAAGTAAATATTTTGAGTTACTAAGCCATTATTTTATTACAGTTTCTCATTATAATAACTTACATATGTCCTTTCATCACATTGTCGGTAATAATCCACCATAATTATGATATGATTGCTGCAAATGGACATTATTTTTAAGCTACACCCCTTTCCTCTGGTGTCCTGCTGCTGCTTCAGCCTGGAGGTGATGCTCAGTCAGCCAGGCGGCGATGATGATGATGATGATGATGAGGAGGAACCGACGCTACTTCAGCCCCTGCCTCTCTGTGTGTGTGTGGCACTCAGTGTTTTGAGGAAGTCAAGTAACTGAGGAAATGGACGACGCATATACAACCGAGCTTGACGACTTATTTTTGGCAGAAAATGTGGATTTATGTCTTCACATGAGAGGAGATGGACCGACGAGCAATGGGACACGATGCTAACCTGCTAGCTTAGTGTTTGGTGTTTGTTCCTTCCGACTCATAAACGATACTGTAATGTTAAATAAGGCGATAAAAACAGCTGTACAATCTTGGTTAGGTTAACATTAACCTTTTTTCAATCGGTGACACTCCGCGTTTCTGCACATTAACTTATTATTGTATAAATAATTTGTACATTTAGTTTAGAAGTAGCTATTAGCTTTTAAAGGCTAGCCCCAAATTTTGTGTTAAGCCAATTAATGTGAAGGTAGCTGTAGCAGTAAGGTTAGGTTATATAGCACAGTTTGTATAACAGTGGCTAAAGTGTGAATCAGGTTCGTATGTGGCTAGAAAAATCAATGGTATGTGCAGAATACATGGTGCACATGAATGGAGAAAGTAGTCAGCAATGTTAGCTGGATGTTTAATGTACAATTTTTTGCTTACCATGCAAAAATAATATCATCTTGCATTTTGGAATGAGTTGTAATATATTACTCTGATTGCAAAAGTGACTTTCTCGATTTGCTTTTGCTCTATAGGTTGATTAGAAACTTTTAAAAAACGACTACCTCTCCGGATATGTCTGAAAAAAGAAGAAAAAAAGAGACAGTAGCTATGTGACATGTAAAAAGGGAATTTTCTGCCACTGTTAATTGATCAGTAGCATCTCACAAAAAATATTTAAAAGGTTGTTGGCACAGCTTCAAATGCTTTTAAAGCCACATGAGCTGTTAACTCTCCCACAGCAGCTTCATCAAGTGTAGCTTCTTAAAAGTTAGATATGCGTCTCTCTTCCTTTTTGGCCGTGTTCAGGCCTGCTTTGCCCCTTATCCTCGGGCTGTCTCTGGGCTGCAGCTTGAGTCTTTTAATGGTGTCCTGGACACAAGGGGACACAGACGACTCCTGCAGGGATGAGCTGGGCAATGGGGGGCTTTTCCTTGGCAGAGGGGAAGCTCAGAGAGACTCAAGAGATGGGGGTGCAGAGGAAGACTTCCAGCCACGTATAGTTCCCTATCACAAGGATCCAAATAAGCCACACAAGAAAGTCCTCAGGTGAGTGTGTGAATGTGGAAGTTTTTTTGTTTTTTTTTGCTGAAAGAAGTCAAAGATAAGATCAAGATAGACGCCAGGAAGATGTGTGAGAGACGTTTGTGTTAGTGGCACAGAGAGGGCTTTTCAGCAAACACATATGCAACCATTTAATGTTGTGTTTGTTGTTTTTTTTTCTCAACAAATGTTAGGGCAAAGAAACCACATAACATTTTGTTTTTAAATCTTACAGGATGTTCTTTTTAAAAAACAGTTTGATTCCAGAGGATTTACCAATTTAATAGGCTTACATTTAAATCTCTCCTAGAGTGGTCTAAATACAGTGGGTGGGATATATAGTTAATGTGGCCTATAGATTATAGGTTGCATAAGTCAAATCTAGTTGCACATACATGTACAGTAGCTCATTTGTGGAAGGTTTGACCTGTGAATCCACAAATGCATAAAATTTTGAGTCTGTCTTAAAACTAATTCTGAGGGTGATTATCAGCTGGAAAACAGCTTCATATGATCTCTAAAAGTGGAAAACCTTGCTGAAATCCAACATATTTTCAGTGCTGTCAAGATTTCCTATTAATAGCTTCCAAACCTAACTTGTGCTCTAATTTTTTCCATTGATCCGTCTCTCTCCACCTCTGCAGAACGCGGTATATTCACACTGAACTGGGCATCAGGGAGCGACTGCTGGTGGGCGTACTAACCTCTCGAGCAACCCTCAACACGCTCGCCGTGGCGGTGAACCGCACGGTCGCCCACCACTTCCACCGCACCTTCTTCTTCACGGGCCTGCGCAGTCCCAAGGTGCCCCATGGCATGACTGTGGTTGCCCACGGCGACGACCGCCCGGTATGGCTGATGTACGAGACGGTGCGTCACCTCCACCAGCACTACGGCTCGGACTACGACTGGTTCCTCTTGGCGCAGGACGACACTTACATGCAGGCCGATCGTCTTTCGGAGCTCGTCAGCCACCTCAGCGCGGGTCAGGACTTGTATATGGGAAGGGCGGAGGAGTTCATAGGTGGGGAGGAGAAGGCACGCTACTGCCACGGGGGTTACGGCTACCTGCTGTCTCGCAGTCTGCTGGCCCGTCTGCAGCCCCACCTCGACACATGCCGTAATGACATCCTCAGCGTGAGACCTGATGAGTGGCTGGGCCGCTGCATCATTGACTATCTAGGTCTCAGCTGTGTGGAAATACACCAGGTAACAACCCCCCCCTCCCAAAAAAAAAAACATGCAACAAAAGTGTAAAAAATATCAGCACAACAGTTGTTTTTAGTAATTTATTTATGTCTCTTTGGCTCACAGGAGATGACGTATCGTTACTTTGAGCTTGGAAAGAACGCAGATCCAGAGCGTGAAGATAGCGCTCAGTTTAAAAACGCCTTCACTGTCCATCCTGTATCAGAACCAAATCTCATGTACCGCCTGCATAAACGTTTCAGCCAGATTGAGCTGGAGTGGACTTATCTACAAATCCAGCAGCTGCAGGTTAGTAACATTTTATCTTTCTTTCTCTCAACTGTGATTAACAAGTGTTTTTATGTTTTTCTGTTTTCTTTCCTCCTCTGATGGGACTACACTGATACTGACGTGATGAGTTCTGTGTAAAAGTATAATGTTTGTTTTTATCTCCCAACCACACCCATTTTCGAGCCAGGTCAGAAATTCCTGCCTGATACAATATTTATACATGTCAGGAAGCCAAGACGAGGGATGGGGTGTTCTGCCGAGTGTTACATTCCAGCGCAAGCTTTCTTTTGAATTTCATCCGTACTTAGAAGCTCTATTATCTAAATAAAGTAGCTGCTCATGATTAGGCATGAAGGATTAGGTATGTGCTGTTGTATATTATGTACACTGAGGTCTTAGTTATTTTCCTCTACTGAGCCTGTGCTATGTTTTCCATCATAAGTCAGCTGGCAGAGTTAGACATATGAATGTGTTTGGGCTCAACCCGAAACTTAACAGATGTTTGCACTTATTTAAAACCGCTTTGTGGACACTACTCTGTAATAAAGCTTCAAGTGACAAGATAAGATAAGATATACTGAGGGGAAGTTTGACTTGGCAAATGTTTACACTGTGTATCATCCTGAATTGATCTTTAATTAACTTTTACAATATGTTTGGCAGATTCGATAATGTGAGATTGAGGTTGTATAATGTGTCATTTGTGTGAACACTTCAGATGCAGATCAGCAACCTCAGTGACTTGACACCAGAAGGGAAGGCGGGAGTCACGTGGCCCGTAGGAATCAATCCTCCCTTCAAACCGAGGACCCGCTTCGAGGTCATAAACTGGGAGTACTTCACCGAAGAGCACATTTATACGTGCGTCGACAGCTCGCCCAAGTGTGAGATGAGAGGGGCCGACCGCGCCGATGTAAACGCAGTTCTGGAGATCGCGGTGGAGCGCCTGAACGAGCGCTACCAGCCGCAGCTACGCTTCCGTAAACGGCGTCTACTGAACGGATACCGGCGCTTCGACCCCACGCGCGGTATGGAGTATGTGCTGGATCTCGCACTGGAGGCCTACACTCAGAAAGGCCACAGCCAGGTCATTGCCAAACGGGTTAACTTGTTGCGACCTCTAAGTGCAGTTGAAATTATCCCCATGCCTTATGTGACAGAGGCGACACGGGTGCAGGTCATCCTACCTGTCACTGCCCAGGATCAGGACTATGTCGGGAACTTCTTGGACATGTATGTGATGAACACTTTGGACACGCATGACAATGTTTTACTCACGTTCTTGTTCATCTACGATCCCTTCGACGCGCAGCGAGTCAGCCAGACTGACGTGTTCGCTGGCATCAAGGCGATGATCGGGGAGGTGGAGAAGCGATATGGAGACGTGAAGATCCCATGGATCAGCGTGAAGACGGAGGTTCCCTCACAGGTCAAGCTGATGGACATCATCTCTAAGAAGCACCCGGTGGACACGCTGTTCTTCCTGGCCAGCGTGTGGACGGAGGTCAACGCCGACTTTCTGAACCGCTGCAGAATGAACGCCATCAGCAACTGGCAGGTCTTCTTCCCCGTCCACTTCCAAGAGTTCAACCCGGCCGTCGTCTACCGCGAGCAGCAGCCCTCCGCCGCCTCCTCCTCCTTCGCCGCCGAGTCCCTGCGAGACGGCCACTTTGACCGCCACGTCTTTGACGAGGCTTGCTTCTACAACGCCGACTACATGACGGCACGGACCAAGATGGCGGCCGACATCCTGGACAACGAGGAGCTGCTGGAGAGCATGGACGTGTACGACATATTCGTGCGTTACTCCGGCCTGCACGTGTTCCGAGCTGTGGAACCCGCGCTGATCCAGAAATACGTGCGGCGGGCTTGCAACCCGCGGTTCAGCGAGGACATCTACCACCGCTGTGTCCTCAGCAACCTGGAGGGTCTGGGGTCACGCTCTCATCTAGCCATGGCTCTGTTTGAACAAGAGCAGGCCAACAGCACCTAAAGGATGCGGATTGTTAAATAACACTTTTTTTTTAATCCACGTACTGAGTGGAAAAGCATCACGGACGCTTCAGTAGAGCAATTGTGCGCCGATGCATAAGCTCATAGTTGTTTCCTCCAGCTGAGAAGACTGTCTGCTCTGTTATGTATGAACACTTTTGACTTGTGAGTGTGTAACTTTGAATCTGTCATGTCTAGACGACGATGAATAATGAGTCACTGAGGACGCCTTCACACACCTCCTTGAATGTGGACCACAGATGCTGACAGATACCCAAGAAGCTGTTACTTGTATTCCTGCTGTCAACGTATTTGATTCAGGAGCAGATCAACAATATTTATACACTCCAGTTTTAAAGAAATGCAGGACGTTCTGTCTTGAAGTATTAAAAGTCTTCATTGACTTATTATTATTGTTAATTAATTGAGAAAAAAACCTTGAGCCATAAGTCTGCCTTAGTGAAGATGTTAAGGATAATACTGGAAACAAGCTGAAGCCATTGGCTGCCTTTTTCTTTTCTTTTTTTTTTTAAAGAAGTATTAAAGAGTGATATTTCTGCTCACAGTTTCATTCATTTTCATTCATATTATATTTATTACAGTGTGTAAAGAGCCTGTTTCAAGTCTCACCAAGCAAAAGACGACTGTTTTAAAGGATCCTGTATGCTGTGTATGCTATGATATCTGCAGAGTAAAAGCAGAAAAATGTGCTCATATTCAGAGTAATACATCTCGTAGTCTCACCAGTTTGCCTAAAAGCTTTTTTACTGCAGTGCCAGTGAAGCAGTGAACAGTTTGTTCCAACAGCAGCCCGCCCCGCCTCATCTCCTCATATTGAGCCAGTAATTCTCCACCCCAGCCCGGGCCTCCCTGGGCTTTTTGGCCAGTATTCTGTACACATATGTCTTTGGGGAGAGAAGTGAACCCAGTGCCCAGAGGGAGGGTCACGTCCACCTATAGCCAAGGTCCGTTATGGTGTGGGTGGTTAACCTTCACAGTGAGATGGTTGAACAGGCTTGAATGGGTTACTTCACACAGCAGCAGCCTCCTCCTCCTCCTCCTCCTCCTCTGTAGAGGCGTGAGAGGACTGCACTGACCCCCCCTCTCTCCCTCCCTTCCCTTCACCACCACCCACCCACAAAAACTTCTCCCATGTGAGGGTTGTCGGCTCAGGAGAATAGCGGAAGAGCGGAGTGAAAGAAGCCCTTTTTCTGAGTTTCTGAGCTTTACGGCGGCGGCTGCGTTACGCCATGGAAATGCCTCCACCTGCTTCCCTTGTGGTGAAGACGGCGAACAATAAAACGCCTGTCTGCCACCTCTGACAAACGCCTCGCTCATACAGGAAATTTGAGCTCAAGTGCAAACTCAACATTTTGCCTTCACAGAGCATGAAAGTGTTCTTTTTTCTTTCTTTCTTTCTTTCTTTTTTTTTTTTAGTAGAGGTTAATGTGGCAAGGGGGGTTTGCACAATTATTTACATAATTGGATATCGCAATTTTTTAGATCCCAGAGTTAAGAAGTATAGTTGTGAAGAGAGTCAGTTGGTTTCATTTATAAAGTGGAGTGACTTGCTATATGGGTTACAGTTACAGGCGGTGCACGACATTTACATCTGAGAGATAAATACTAGGTGCTGGACTTGAAGAACATGTGAAAAACATAAAAATAGACTAGATAATGCTCCCATGAACATTTTTTCGTACACCGCTGAGTGACATCTTGAGCAATGGACTCTGTTTTTTCTGTTTTTTCACAGGGAGTGCACGCCCATAGTAAACCCACAGAGAGGGTTTTAATGACCTCGGCTGATTAGATGTCTTCTCAGCGCTGTGTGGGAGACGTCTCCAGTTAGGTCTGAGTCTGACTTTGTTTTTCAAGGGACAAATTGCACCTTTATTTTTAGGGTGGGGTCCATTGATGTTATGTTATTTACCCAGCATGCTCTAGCTCTGCCCTCTCTCAACCTGAGCAGACGGACTGAGTGGAAACACCTGTGTGGGTGAGGAGGGTCTTTAAATATGTCAACATGTGCTGTTTGGAAAAGATTACCCTGGTTACTGTGAAGGCCACCGACCAGAGAGAGACCGTTGTCCTGGAAACGCAAAAATGACCCAAAAAATGACGGGATTGTATTCTATCACTCGCTGGTGGTCAAGATAAAGAAAATCAGCATTTACAAAGCAAGACTTAAACTTCCTGTCGTCCTCCCGGGTTTTGACTGTTCCTTCCTTCCTCCCTCCCTCCTCTCTTCCTTTCCTTCCTCTCTCATCCCTCCCTTGCTTCTTTCCTTCCTCCATCCCCCTTTCTTCTTTCCTTCCCTCCCTCCTACCTTCCTTCTTTCCTTCCTCCCTTCCTCTTTTCCTTTCTCCCTCCCTCCCTCCTTCTTTCCTCCCTCCTACCTTCTTCCCTTCCTTCTTTCCTCCGTCCTTGCTTCCATTCTTTCCTCCCTCCTTTCCTTCATACCTTCCTTCCTCCCTTCCTTCTTTTCCCTCCCTCCTTCTCTTTCTCTCCTCCCTCCCTCCCTCCTTCTCTCTTTCCTCCCTCCCTCCTCTCCTACCTTCCTTCTTTCCTCTGTCCTTCTTTCCTTCCTTCCTCCCTCCTGTCCTTCCTACTTTCCTTCCTCCCCTCCTTTCCTCCCTCCTTTCCTTCCTTCCTTCCCTCCTTTCTTCCTTTCCTCCCTCCCTTCCTTCCTCCCCTTCTTCCTTCTTCCTCCCTCCCTCCCTCCCTTCCTTCCTTGACTCGAGGACAACAGAGGGTTAATACCTGCAGCATTACTTGATGAAATGAAGGTCAGTCACTTTTTTTCTATTAAACAGTTTACACATGAAAACTTTCTATAAATAACAACGAGCAGCTTCTAAACACGCTTGGAGTTGTAAAATTGATGCTTCGTGCTCGTTGAAGTGTGTTACAGTAGCTGGTGGCAAAAAATACAAAACACAAGGTTTCAAGGTTGAATTTTACATTTATCCCCGAGATATTCAGTATAAGAAACGTCTTAGCAAACAGTTTCAGATTAGAATAAATGTATCTGCATGTATATGAAGACCTTCAAAGTAAAGTGCAGTTATTGTAAGTGTTTTATGTTTAAGGTTAACCCTCCTTCCTTCCTTCCTTCCTTCCTTCCTTCCTTCCTTCCTTCCTTCCTTCCTTCCTTCCTTCCTTCCTTCCTTCATTCATTCATTCATTCATTTCCTTCCTTCCTTCCTTCCTTCCTTCCTTCCTTCATTCATTTCCTTCCTTCCTTCATTCATTACTTTCCTTCCTTCCTTCTTTCTTTCCTTCCCTCCTTCCTTCCATCCTTCCTTTTTGTGTCATCTCTCCTTCCTTCTTTCCTTCCTTCTTTCTTTCTTTCCTTCCCTCCTTCCTTCCTTCCTTCTTTCATCCCTCCCTCCTTCCTAACTTCCTCCCTTCCTTCCTTTCCTCCCTCCCTCCTTCCTATCTTCCTTCCTTTCCTCCCTCCCTCCTTCCTATCTTCCTTCCTTTCCTCCCTCCCTCCTACCTTCCTTCCTCCTTTCCTTCCCTTCCCTTCCCTTCCTTCTTCCTCCTTCCTTCTTTCCATCCTTCCTTCCTTCCTCCTTTCCTTTCTGTGTCATCTCTCCTTCCTTCCTTCTTTCTTTCCTTCCCTCCTTCCTTCCTTCTTTCATCCCTCCCTGCTCCCTTCCTTCCTTCCATCCATCCTTCCTTTCTTTGTCATTTCTCCTTCCTTCCCTCCCTCCCTCCTTCCTTCCTTCTATCATCCCTCCCTCCTTCCTACCTTCCTCCCTACCTTCCTTCCCTTCCTTCTTCCTCCCTGCTCCCTTCCTTCCTTCCATCCATCCTTCCTTTCTTTGTCATTTCTCCTTCCTTCCCTCCCTCCTTCCTACCTTCCTCCCTACCTTCCTTCCCTTCCTTCTTCCTCCCTCCCTTCCTTCCTTCCTTCCCTTCCTTCTTCCTCCCTCCCTTCCTTCCTTCCTTCTTTCTTTCCTTCCTCCCTTCCCTTCCTTGACTCGAGGACAACAGGAGGGTTAATCACCAGTGAAGCTGAAAGGATGAAACAATTTAAACAAAAGCTGCTGATAATAAATAAAGAAGCAAGGGAAAGTCCCCTCTGTTATACCTTTTCTTTATCCATCAGTAATTCATTAGAAGCTTAATACACACGAGTGAAAGAGAAAGAAAAGCTGTTCTAACCCTTTGACACACTAATTTCTGCAACAACAACAACAACATGTGATAAATAGAGTCACTCAACTCCAGAGGGACCGAAGCTGCGACTCTGCATACAGAAAGGAAAACTTTACACCTTGGAAAATTACTCAATGAATATAAATGAGCTCACTACAGCTGTACATACAAGTTTTAACGAACCCTCCCTTGGTTTTATTTCTCTCAGTGTAATAAACTGTGCAAAAAAAGAAAAAAAAGAACGTAAAGTAGAGGCGAGAGACACTTTAACTTCCTTCCTCTAGACGACTGCTGTTGCTTTTTTGTAATTGATCTCAAGATAATATTTCTACACAATGCTGAGTCATCACTTCTCCGTCCACAGTCTAGCACTGCTAAAGTAAATATGAAACCTAATACTGGTGCAGAAAGTCACTATCGCGAGTCAAGGAAAGGAGGAAGGAAGGAAAGGAGGGAGGAAGGGAGGAAGGGAGGAAAGGAAAGGAAAGAAGGAAGAAGGAAGGAAAGAAGGGAGGAAGGAAGGAGGGAAGAAAAGGGAAGGAGGGAGGAAGGAAGGAGGGAAGGAAGGGAGGAAGGAATAAGGAAGGAAAGGAGAGAAGGAAGAAGGAAAGAAAGGAGGGAGGAAGGAGGGAGAAAGGAAGGAGGGAAGGAAAGAGAGAGAAGGAAGAAGGACAGAGGAAAGAGAGAGAAGGAGGGAGGGGGGAAAGAAGGAAGGGAGGAAGGAATAAGGAAGGAAAGGAGGGAGGGAACAAGGAAGGAAAGAAGGAAGGAAAGGAGGGAGGGAAGGAAAGGAAAGAAGGAAGGAAAGGAGGGAGGAAGGTAGGAAAGAAGGACAGAGAAAAGAAAGAGAGAAGGAGAGAGGGAGAAAAGAAGGAAGGAAAGGAGGGAGGAAGGAAGAAAGGAAGGAGGAAGGAAGGAAGGAGGAAAGAAAGGAGGGAGGGAGGAAGGAGGGAAGGAAAGAAGGAGGGAAGAAAGGGGGATGGAGGAAGTACAGACAGAAATTGAAGTTTTGTCCATAAATGTAAAACATATATAATCCTTTAGTTCAGGTTTGATGCACATTAGAAGCGTTTCCATGTAAATGAGCTTTAAGAGGCTCAGTTTAATACCACCGAGCCTCCTTCACCTTCCTGTCATCCTCCCTAACCCCGTCTGTTTTGGCTGTTCCTTCTTTCCCTCATTCCTTCCTTCCTCCCTTCCTTCTTTCTTTACTCCATCCCCCTTTCTTCCTTCCTTCTTTCCTTCCCTCATTCCTCCCTTCCTTCCCTCATTCCTTCCTCCCTCCCTGCTTCCCTCCTTTCCTTACTTCTTCCATCCTCCCTCCTTTCCTTCCTTCTTCCTCCTTTCTTTCCATCTTCCTCCCGTCCTACCTTCCTTCCTTTCCTCCCTCCCTCTTACCTTCCTTCCTTCTTTCCTTCCCTCCTTCCTTTCTTTGTCATCTCTCCTTCCTTCCTTCCTTTCCTTCCCTCATTCCTTTGTTTCCTTCCTCCCTCCCTGCTTCCCTCCTACCTTCCTTTCTTCCTCCCTCCTTTCCTTACTTCTTCCATCCTCCATTCTTTCCTTCTTCGCCCCGTCCTACCTTCCTTCCTTTCCTCCCTCCCTTACCTTCCTTCCTTCATTACTTGCCTTCCTTCCTTCTTTCCTTCCTTTCTTTGTCATCTCTCCTTCCTTCCTTCATTCATTACTTTCCTTCCCTCATTCCTCCCTACCTCATTCCTTCCTTTCCTTCCTCCCTCCCTGCTTCCCTCCTACCTTCTTTCTCCTTTTTTCCTCCCCCCTTCCTTCCTCCTTACTCCTTCCTTCCTCCCTCCTTTCCTTCCTTGACTCGAGGACAAAAGGAAGGTTAATACTACTAATATGTAAATTGTTGCAGCAAAGCACCAAAAAAGAAAAAAGTGAATCACATCTTGTTCTTATGGAGGGAACATGTGGTCGTAAAGGTGAAAGAAAAAAAGACACGTCAGATATCATGGCATTTACAAACTTTGGCAAGCGCTTCTTTATTTACATCCAGGCTGTCTCACAATGTCACAGCTGTTTTCCCTTTTTTTTTTTTTTTTTTTTGTTGTCTCTCTTTTTTTTTTTGAATTGTTTTTTTTCATTTTTATTTTTTTGTCGAACATAATCACCAAACGAGTCTGCTCTTTACAGATGTACAGTGTCATGTATACTATTATCTTCCTGTCGGTGACCCTCTTGACAACAGTGTAAACGGAAAGAAAGAAAAAAAAAAAGAGCAGATCACACTCTTTAGAAAAACACATGCAGGGAGCGGGGGACGAACAGTATGCCAGGGTTTGGTTTTCTTCTTCTTTTCTTTTCTTCTTTTTTTTTTTAAAGGTTTAAAAACAGGAGACACAGCAGTTAAACATTTTAGATAGTTTCTGATACTGTGCTAATCACCCAGGAGCTGCAGCGCCTAGTTTCCACCACAAGGGGGTGCTAGTGAACCGATAACTGTATGACAACACTATGAATGCCCTGGCCATACAAATAAAATAAAAAAAGATCACTCCGGGTCAGACACAGGACTAAAACATACTACTAAAATGACTATTGTTTCTCCTCTAATGAGTGCAGTTCTGTTCTAGTAACAAAACAAAAAAAACAAAAAAAACACAGTTCAGAAAAAAATCACACCTACAGTTAAGTTGCTGGTAGGGCAGATCATCATTTTTGGCAAAAAAGTTTCCAGAAGGCATTTCAACAAATGTGACGAGTCCTGCGTTTTGTCACACGCACGCACACACACACACACACACACACAGGAGTTTTGCTATGCCAGCTTTATATATTTACACATAACCGTCTGATCAGATGTAGTAATTAATGTCCATGGAGCATGCATAGGTCATCGTGAAATAGTCCGATCACTTTTTGTGTTATGCTGGGATAATAATAATAAAAAAAAGAGAGAGAGAGGGGCCTCCATTTGTGACGAAAAGAGAGATAGAGAGAGTGCCCCCCCCCCCCCTCCACAAAGAGTTACAGCACAGTGCAAAGAAACCCAACGAGGTTCCAGCTAGAAACTGACTGCTGAGAAAGAAAAACATCCTCCGTCCGTCCTGACATTACAACATATACATACAAGTCATTTTCTTTCTTTTTAGAAAAGAAAAAAAAGTGTAAAAAGAGATCGGTGCAGATTATATTATGCGTTACAGCTACTGAGATTTCATGTAGATTGAAAGAGGAAAAGAGAGGAGAGGGGAAGGGAGGGAAGGAGGGAAAAGGAGGAAAGGAGGGAGGGGGTCTTTCTTTCTTTGTTGCAGCTTCTAGCTCCCACGATAGATACGGGATGGACCTAAAATAAACCACCCCAACCCGAGATAGTACACAGAGGAACACTAACATTCCTGCCCTACTAATTCAAAACTCATGGAGCTCCCCTTACTGCACCATTTAACTCACCCCCCCCCCCCCTCCCAAATCACCCTCCACCCCTATTTCCCCTCCCCAAACCCCCCCAAAAACAAACACACACACAGATAGTCTTGTTGTATACTGTACAGTTGGCCCTCTTAAAAAGGGAACAAAACATATTTACATTCACATCTCTAGAAAAGAAAAAAACAACTTCTTTTTCTTCTTCATGTAACATAAAAAGTGTAGAAATGGGACACAAATCTCCAAACCTGGGATTTAAATATTCATTGCAATTAACCGTTTTAAGAGGTTGTGGCTACAAAGGGGGAGAAAAAATGGGTTTAAAAATTATCTTTTTAAAAAATACCCAATTTTTTCAGATTTTGGTGTCGTTTTTTGTTTTTTTTTTAAACCCAGGTCAGGATTTTTGCCCATTTCTATTTCAGTGATTTCTTCTTCTTCTTCTTCTTCTTCTTCTTCTTCTTCTTCATTGCAAACCTTTGGTAACACCTTCATTAAAACATAAACTGGGGGAAAAAATACTACAAAAAAGGAAGAAGAAGAGGCAGTGAGCGACTCGAGACAAAACGAACCAGTCAGAGTCAAAGAGTCAAGTCCTCAACATGTATATATAGGCATATTCATCACTTTGCTAATGATTAAGGGAAGAAAAAAAAAAGCTATTATTATTTCGATGATCGATACTTCCGTCTCATCCTCCTCCTTCATTATTTAAAAAACACTATTCATGCTGTTCATGTCTTTGTGGTAATACTTCACTTTAATTCAGCCTAATACTGATGAAACAAATTAAGGCCCATTTATGCTCAACGTTAAATACGGATACGGATACGGAGCCTTCTGTCCGTGCTCTGCGTTCATTTCGTCCGTATTTCAGCACGTTTCCATGGATACGGACCAAACGGAGCAGTACCACCGGAAACCACGAGGGGGCATTGTTGCTGTCACTACTCGATACGTAGCTCTAGTGAGACACGAAGAAGAAATAACAATGGCGGAACTTTTTAAGGAAAGGTTTTGCGAGTTGGTTAGAAACTTTAAACATATCGTTTTTATCTTTTAAGCAAGAGGAACATTATCAATATCTCCTCCACAGTCGCCATGTTTGTTTTTGAGTTTGTTGTTGTGTCATAACCGTTTGACTCTGCGCTGCCCCCTGGTGGATGTATTGGTGTATCCATGGCAACGTGAAGGACGCATGGAAGTACGTGAGCAGTGACGTATACATCTTCGTACGTCCGTTGAGCATAAATGGGCCCTTTAGACAAACTGGTGTATATTATATATAGATAGCACGATTCCCTGCAAACCCAAAATGTGTAACACTAATCTCGACTTTGCTGGTGTAATTAATCCATTTGAACACTCTCCAAAAGAAAAAACAACTCTCCTTAATGAGAACAAATAAAAAAATAAAAAAACACACACATTCCCAAACAATCACAAAAAATAAACATATAATTTGAAGACTTGAACTAAATGTGTTGTTTTTTTGTGTGTGTTTTTCTTTAAACATCACGTGCACACTTTCAGTCGGACACACAGTAGCTAATAATCTCCCTCTTTTGAGATGAGTGTTCGTAAAAATGTGAGAGCAGCCGGTCAGTTGAGAGTTTTTTTTGTCTTGCTTTGCTATAAGTGACGTATTTACAGAGTAGAAAGTAGAGATGAAAGGAGGAAGGATTTGGAGGAGGAAGGAGGGGAGAAGAAGTTTGGTTTTTATCAGGCAGTGAGTCTGAGGATGGGTCTCGTTGTGGCCGAGAAGGGTCCACACACACACACACACACACACACACACACACAACGCCAGCTTGAATACATGCAGTCGGCGACGATGGGATTGTCCCTCGTTGTCCGACAAACACGCAGTTTTTTGTTTTACTTGCATGTCGCTTACTGTCTTGTGAAAACCTCCTTCCTCTTTATTATTTTTTTATTCTTTTATTCAATATTTTCTTTTTTTATTATTAGTATTTTTCCCCTCTTAAGTCTCCAACCTCCATTGTGACATTTAGGGGGGGGGGGGGAGTGGGCATCTGAAATTGCATTGTCATCTCATCTCCTTCTCTCTCATTCTCTTTCTCTCCTGAATCAAGGCTGCTTTTCTTTAGTTACTTTTTTTTTTTTAAAGAGGTATGAGGATTTCACTCAACTGTAACGACACACACATACATTCAAACACACACACACACACACACACACACACACACACACACACACACACACACACATACACACAGGGCTCTGAAATCATTTGCAGAGACTGAGGAGGGGCCTTTTCTTAGGTGTTGCGGACAGCTAAGGCCTGTTCCAGCTCCTGTCTCCTCTGCTGAATCTGTCAGGATAAAAAAAAAATTTAAAAAAGGAGAAAATGCATCAAAAATCGGAGTGTTTTTAGAGGCAAGAACATCGGGGATGAGGAGACGTTTCCTCACCTTGCAGTAGAAATAGCGGCTCACTGCCTCCTGGGACCAGGGCTCGTGGTAAAACGCCGCCCTCCTCTCCTCCTCGGGGTTCCCCACCACGTCTGTCATTAACTGCAGCCAATGAGAAAGAGCAGTCATTGATTATACGACTAAATAATAACCATCGTTGATATTCAAATCTAACAAATGTGGAGTAAATTGACTAAATATGGTAATACACATGGATGCAGCAAGGGTTAAGTCTTATTCTGGACATGCCTGACATATTTTTTAATTAAATAGACATTTAAATTCATATAATTATCTCTTGTAGCCTCTAGGGGATGCTAGAGGTTTTCATTTAGGGCTTTTAGTTTCTGCATTTTCCATCTCAACATTTATAACATGTCAAAAAAAGTGTTGTTTCAATTGGACTTTTAAGTATGCGAGGACAGACATGAGTGTGTGTGTGTGTGTGTGTGTGTGTGTGTGTAGATGTATAAATAATATTGAACCTTAAGGTCTCGGCTCTGGGATTTGAGCCAGTCCTGGATGTAGCCCTTGGGATCTCTGGAGAAACTAAGCATGAAGTCCCTCTGGATCTTCAGCTGGTTGATGGACTCAATGGTCTCGTGGATCTGAGAGGAAACAGGGAAATAGAAAAACACACACACTGTGAGCATCAAGAAGCAGAAGGAGAAGCAGAAGGAGAAAAAAAAGCACATACTGTACCATCCAAATAATAAAAAAAAAAACCCAACCCCCTATAGCTGCCTTTTGAATCTGACGTGCATCACTGTATAGATTTCAAAATAAGACAACATGGAGAAGAGCTGATTCTGCAGCAAGTCGCAGAATAAAAATAACCCCAAAAACCTCCGCTCATTAACGAACAGCATATGCACACATCCCCAGGAAAAAGCTGTCTGTGCAGATGTACACAGTAGGAGAGAGGAGAGATGGAAGAAGAGAAAAAAGGTGGAATAGATGACCTGACGGAGAAGGAGATGGAGAAGGAGAAGCTGTGACTACAAACGTGTTTTTATATTCTCTACCTCATAACGACATTGTGCAACTTTAAAAGGCGTGTGTGTGCAATGTGCAGCCGTCAGTGAGGTGGATATCCTCCGTACTGTATGAATGAGGAGAGAACACTGCACAATGTGTTGACCAAAAAAAAAAAAGGTGCTGAATCATGCAGATATTTAAACCATCATTCAAATGTAAAACTTAAACTGACTCATTTAATAACTCCCTCCCTCCTTTCTTTCCTCTGTCCTTCCTCCCTCCCCTGTTCTTCCTTCCTTCTGTCCTTCCTTTCTCCCTCCCTCCCTCCTTCCTTCCTCCCTCCCTCCCTCATTTCCTTCCTTCTTCCTCCCTTCCTTCCTCCCTTCCTCTTTTCCTTTCTGCCTTCCACCTTCCCTCCTTCCTTCTTCCTCCCTTCCTTTCTCCCTTCCTCTTTTCCTTTCTGCCTTCCACCTTCCCTCCTTTCCTTCCTTCCTTCCTTCCTTCCTCCCTTCCTTCCTTCCTTCCTCTCTTCCTTTCTCCCTCCCACCTTCCCTCCTTTCCTTCCTCCTCTCCTTCCTTCTTCCTCCTTTCCTTCCTCCCTCCTTCTTTCCTCTGTCCTTCCGTCCTCCCTTCCTCTTTTCCTTTCTCCCTCCCACCTTTGATCCTTTCCTTCCTCCCTTCTTCCCTCCTTTCCTTCCTTCTTCCTCCCTTCATCCTTCTTTCATCCCTCCTTTCCTTCCTTCTCCCACCTTCCTTTCTTCCTTCCTTCTGTCCTTCCTTCCTCCTTCGCTCCCTCCCTCCTTCTTTCCTCTGTCCTTCCATCCTCCCTCCCTCCTTCCTTCCTTCCCTTCCTCCCTTCCGTCTGTCCTTCCTTTCTCCCTCTCTCCTTTCCTTCCTTCCTCCCTCCCTCATTTCCTCCCTTCCTCTTTTCCTTTCTCACTCCCACCTTCCCTCCTTTCCTTCCTCCTTTCCTTCCTTCTTCCCCTCCATCCTTCCTTCTTCCCTCCCATCCTTCCTTGACTCAAGGACAACAGGAGGGTTAAAATACAGGTTTTAAGAAATACATCCAAAGCTTTTAAACATGCAGACAGATTTAAAATATATATTTTTAAAAATGTAGAGCGGGAGAACAAATGAGCTTCTATTGTTGAAGGTTTAAAAGCCACCAGTTAATTCAGTGACACAGTTTAATAACTTTACTTATATATATATAGCACCTTTCATATATTAAATGCAGCTCAAAGCAATGAAGCAATGAAACAAGAACAAACAAGTGCAGCAAGTTAAATACAACAGCACAGGTTAAAAAACTGTATCCAACACATGCACACAATCACATTTTTATTTTATCGACTATATTATTTATCCTTTTTTATAGGTGTACTGTCTGGTTGCCTTGTGTTGCATGTGTAGCCTTGACTTGGAAAAAAAAATGAAATAAACATGAAAACAAGTAAGAATCATTATTTATTTCTTTATTTTTGCCAATTTATGTAAAACATATTCATAAATTAGGATGTAGGAGATGAGAAAAGTCTGAAAAATACAGCTTAAAAATGTTGATACCTTTAATGAAAGCAGTGATCCACGTCAATCAGTATATTAATAATGTAATTCTGTGCTTAAATAGTTCAGTCTAGATTTCCTCTATGTGAAAAGTAACTTGAGATTTGGCGCCATATGAATAAAATTGAATTAAAAAATGTTGTCACGCTCTCTTCCTGCTTTGCAACCTTGCTCTCAAAGCTAAAACGTGTCCTTTACACACAAATCTTGGTCAAACATTAATAGCTCCCACGTTTGAAAAATAGCTGGGTGTAAATAAACTACCGCAATATAAAAAGAGTCTCTTAGAAATAAATATAATAAAAGCCACCGTTCCCACGCAGCAGCAGAAGCGGCTGACTTATCACCTCAGTGTTAAAAAAAAATAAAACCAGCATCAGAGTTAAATAGCGTTCTCACCTTGTTGTCGAGTGTGGCGATTTCCTGTTGGTTGGCGGTGGAGAGGAGGAAGCTGCTCATCTGGCTCTTTAGGGGGTCTTCAACCTCCACGTCGATGTCGTAGCAGGCCGTCTTCTTCTGGTCGTTGGGGTCCACGCTGCAAAAGGATGAGATTAATGCATCATGACTTAGAGAAAACAAGTTATTAAAAAAGTGCAAAGTAAGATGTGCTTAAGATAATCATTACATGAAACCTGGAAGGAGATCTTTTAATCTCCTGCTTGGATGCAAGATTACTGAATCCAATGTTTCCTCATTAAATCTGCTCTCTCTCTCTCTCTCTCTCTCTCTCTCTCTCTCTCTCTCTCTCTCTCTCTTTTTTGTATACAGTGAATAATAAGAGTCTTGAATGCTGATTAGTTTGAGACACAAACTCACAAAATAGTTTAGTTTCACTTCTCTGCTAACCTGATGTGCCAGATGGTTTGTTACACTGAAGCATCTGAGGAGGAAAATGTCCTTGGAAGCTGACTGGAAAAGGGCGGATACTTAAAAAAAAGGTGGATTGGACGAACCATCTGTCTATCAAGCTAATTTCTTGCCGTCGTCACACCTAAACCACGCCTGCAGCTGCCAGGAGTTCCTCATAGGGACGCTGATTGGTCCAAATCACTCTTAGGTCATAACTTAACACCTGATAAGATGGATTCTGATGTAATCTCTTGATATTATGAATCCAGCTGCTTCACTAGATAAAGTAACTGTTGTCACATATCGTTTATACGGTCGACTGAGAGCTATTTGGTTTCATTTATATTTCTAGTACTAAAGAAGAAGTCTAAAGAAAAAATAAAGGTTCAAAAACTTTTATCACTTTTTGACTTTTTTCTCCAAGAACAGGGATGTACAGTAAAGTATGCTCTTCTAAAATCTTCACTAACATTAAACACATCAAACTTGTGCAACATGCTCAGGAGTCTACCTTATAACGTGGTTGATGACGATGGGGTCGGGGGGCAAGAGGAGGTTGGTGAGGCGCTGAGGGATCTCAGAAAACTTCAGCCGAGGGCAGTCGAAGATCTGCGAAGTAGAGGGTGAGGTGAGAAAACAGGCTTTAACCTTCCTGTCGTCCTCCTGGGTCTGTTTTGATTGTTCCTTCTTTCCCTCTTTCCTTCCTTCTTTCTGTCCTTCCTCCTTTGCTCCTTCTCTCTTTCTTTCCTTCCTTCCTCCCTTCCTTCTTTCCTTTCTCCATCCCCCTTTCTTCCTTCTGTCCTTCCTTCCTCCCTCTTTCCTTCCTTCCTTCCCTTCCTCCCTCCCCCTTTTTTCCTTTCTTCTGTCTTTCCTTTCTCCCTCCCTCTTTCCTTCCTTCCTTCCCTTCCTCCCTGCCCCTTTCTTCCTTCCTTCTGTCTTTCCTTCCTCCCACCCCCTTTCTTCCTTCCTTCTGTCTTTCCTTTCTCCCTCCTTCTCTTTCTTTCCTTCCTCCCTTCCTTCCCTCCCACCTTCCCTCCTTTCCTTCCTTCCTCTTTTCCTTTCTCCCTCCCACCTTCCCTCCTTTCCTTCCTTCTTCTCCTCCATCCTTCCTTCTTCCCTCCCTTCCTTACTTGACTCGAAGACAACAGGAGGGTTAAAATACAGGTTAAAAAATATATATCAAAAGCTTTTAAACATGCAGACAGAGTTAAAATATATAATTAAAAAAATATAGAGCTGGAGAACAAATGAGCTTTTATTGTTTAAGGTTTAAAAGCCACCGGTTGATTCAGTGACACTCTGTATATGAGCTCCTTGTCATTTGGAATTTGCAGCGGTCATTACAGCATAGAGGACGATATCGCTGCAGCTCATAAAAAGCTCCCGCACCTGTTGGAAGTACTTGTCACAGTTGATGTACTCCTTGTCATGGGAGTCCTGCAGCTTGTTGGTCTTGACGTACTGCCAGAGGGCCTGAATGATGCAGGAGCGAGTCTGAGTGTGAATGCCAAGCAGGCGAGCCAGGCGAGGGTCCAGCTTAAACTGGGGAGGCTGTGGAGACGATATAATCGCATTACAACACTTTTCTTTTTATACAACCGCCCACCTCAGAGCCTTTACATCAGCCCCCATCACATCTGACATCTTTATCGCATTTCCCCCCTGGCTTGGAAACGGATATCAGGTTTCGAAATGGAGCCTTAAATGCACTGTAATGGTGCTGTAAGGCGAGTGGTTATCAGTGACGTGAGGCCTGCAAGATGTCACTACAAGGGCTGATTTCATGGCACGAGGGGTGGGAAGGGGGGGGGGGGGGGAGGGGGGGAAGGGGAGGAAAGAGGGGAAGAGGGGTGGAAGGGGGGGAAAGAGGGGGTGGTTGTAACTGAAGAGGGAAGTCTATTTCTGGCTGTTGTGATTACGAGGCCTCCTCCTCACCTGGTAGTCCAGCATCAGCAGCAGAGTACAGCGCACGCTCACGTCTCCCGGCCTCTTCACCTGGAAGCCGTCCGTCTCCTGAGTGGTGGCGGTGCGGTGCCACTGAAACACCAACAAGCAGATAGAGTTACCTCCGACACCCTCAGCTGCTTCACTGAGACATGACACGCATTTCACACCAGTTCATTCCTTGCTTTTAACCCTTGTGTCGTCCTCCCGGGTTCTTTCCTCCCTTCCTTCCTTCCATCCTTCCTTCCTCCCTCCTCCCTCCTTTCCTTCCTTCTTCCTTCCTTCTTCCTTCCCTTTTCCTTCCCTCCTTCCTTTCCTTCCTCCCTCCCTCCTTTCTTTCCTTACCTCCCTCCTTTTCTTCCTTCCTTCCTCCCTCCTTTCCTTCCTTACCTCCTTCTCTCTTTCTTTCCTCCCTCCTTTCCTTCCTCCTTCCTCCCTCCTTTCCTTCCTTCTTCCTTCCCTCCCTCCCTCCTTTCCTCCCTTCTTCCTTCCTTCCTTCCTCCCTCCTTTCCTTCCCTCCTTTCCTTCCTCCTTCCTCCCTCCTTTCCTTCCTTCTTCCCTCCTTCCTTCCTCCCTCCTTCCTTCCTTCCTTCCCTCCTTCCTTCCCTCCTTTCCTTCCTTCCTTCCTTCCTTCCCTCCTTTCCTTCCTCCCTCTTTTCCTTCCTTTATCCTTCCTTCCTTCTTCCTTCCTTCCCTCCTTTCCTCCCTTCTTCCTTCCTTCCTTCCTCCCTCCTTTCCTTCCTTCTTTCCTTCTTCCTTCCCTCCCTCCTTTCCTTCCTTCCTTCCTTCCCTCCTTTCCTTCCTTGACTCGAGGACAACAGGAGAGTTAAAAAGGAACTCCAGACAGTCTAGCAGCAGCTTTAATAAGAGGTTAAATATCTGCAAACTAGCCACACACACACACACACACACACACACACACACACACACACACACACACACACACACACACACACACACAGTCATGCTGGGAAACCAAGATAGGAAAAGGCCGACCATGTTGCCGGGCAGCTGAATGTTATCATATTTAAGGATCACACAATCAGAGCGGAGACTTGGAACTAAACAACAGAAAAACTAAATATCAGCCAGCCCAAATAAAAGGCCTGAGCGTGACGATTCTGCGCTGTAGACTTTTTGGTGTTTACATATGTGTATATATCGAAAGCTTCACGGCTGCTTGAAAATGTTATTTACATCTCCTTTTTATCTTAACTGCTCAGAAAATGAAAAGCACTTTAAATGCCATCTTCAGCGCGGTGGATTGTGGTAACTTGGCACACAGTACGGAGTCATTTTTTCCTTCAACTAATGGATGACTCAGAACAGATTAAGTACTGATTGTACCTCAAGGTAGAGGAAAAAATTATTTTGATGGAAAATCATTCAAAGCGAATCACCTGGGTGCCCCGCTAAAATACCCTCTTAAAAGGAGGAACCTTGAGAAGTCATGATTTTCACTCTGAAACTCCTAAAGTGCTTTTTTTTTTTTCTTTTTTCTTTTTTTTAAAGTCAATATATTTTCTGGAGGATACAAAGCAAAGGGCAGCTAATGGTTCATTTTAATAAGTAAGCACTTGTTTTCTCGAGCACCTTCACACCCACACGTTAAAATAACCATGTCATGTTGAAAATTTAAAAAATAACAACTCCTTTTGTTGTTATAATGAATCATTTTATTTAAAAAAAAAAAGGAGTAAGGGCAGTCTACTCTGAGTCTGTTGGATTTTGTATTTATCAGACGTAGACATAAAAGAAGCCGGTTTGTCGGGTGGTGACTTAACCAGGCTCCATAAAATAAAACATTTTCCGTCAGCGTCCTTCCTGTGCTCGACGAGGCCTTCACTGACTCTGACTGGCGAAACTGAACAGTCTGATTTGTGCGGCATACAAAAGCTCTTTATTACTAATAGATGTGATCCCAAATGAAAGCAACGACCTACAAAGTGACCGACAGGAAAGCTGTTAACGTTGGTCCAAATCGTCTGCTAAAAGATAAAAAAAATAAAAAAATGAACAGAGTTGTCGAGGCGCTGCAGTTCTGACACATTGTTTTACTCTGACTCACCGCATTTGAATGATGAAACAATCACTATATAAGCCTTTTTCATGAAAGACCTTTTGATATGTCACAGTAGTAAAAGCACGCTGTGTAAATACCAAAATGAATAATGGCTGCATACCATTTAGATGTTTCAGTTTCAGGGTCACATTACAGACCTTAATGCTCAATTCTGAGTTTTTTTAGTCAGATCTAATGTGTTTGTGTTGATGATATACACACATTGAACACTGCTGAGGTCCTAAAATGCCACACATGAGCAGATTTAACAACAATACTTTCATTTGTGCGTCAGCGAAATAACAAACATGGAGGAATAAAAGGCTGAATTTTGGCTTGAATAGAGACTTCTTCCATAAATGTCCAACAAATTTAGTCACTGTTCTTGCTCTCCTTCCATGTTTATTCTTACCGGGGCTGTGAGGTGGCGAAGCTGAATGATGATGACAAGCAAAATGACCGTAGTGACAGCAGTTGCTCGGCCGCAAATTGGGTATGAATCAGATGTAGCGCCCATGCAGATCTGATGTGGAAAAATCTGATCTGAGTCACTCGGAGGCCAAAAAGACTCAGATTTGGGCCACATCAGCATGTAATGAGAACATGAGCACTGTCATGGCTTACTGGGACGACATGAAACAGCAACAGAGCCACGTTTAAATGAAATTAGCTTCACCTGTGATTGTCCTGCTTATGACAATGGCTGTGTTCGAAACCTCATACTACATACTTCTATCCTACACACTAAAGGACCAGATAGTAAGCAGACCGTTAACAATGTAGTCAATTACACGATAACCCACAATGCATTTGGTTCCTACCCGAGCTGAAATCATCAGGCTGAAGCTGATTTCATTTTAGCTCTAACTCTGTAAATAAACCACTTTATCCACATTTCTAACCTTTTTAGGAAGAAAGTAAAGTAGCCCTTTAGATCCACAATGTGACGCTAATTTGTCCAAATAACACCTGTTTAAAGTTTTGTTCCTGAGAATTCAGAGTTAGCCGTAGCGAGTAACACACTTCCGGTCATTTTCATAAAATAAAACACCCGTTGGCTTTTATTATTAAGAAAACCATGACGATAGAATTGGTGCTTTTATTTTGAAAACAGGAAGCGAACATACCCTCGCTGTAGCTAACTTGTGATCTGTGACATTTGTATTTTGGGTTTTTTTCAGAAGTTGTGTTGCATCTTGGGTAATGTGAGTGTGAGTAGTAGTGTTGCATCTTGGGTAATGTGAGTGTGAGTAGTAGCGTTGCATCTTGGGTAATGTGAGTGTGAGTAGTCAGCTCTTGATGCATACTCTGCATTTCTGGAGAATCTAGTAAACCATCCAGGAACTTCTCACATACTCTAAATCACATACTACGCAGTTGAAACACATTACATACTTCAAATGACGTCAGAGTTAGTACGAGTTGTAGGAAAGGATGCGGTTTCGAACAGACCCAAAATGTCTCCTGTGGAAAAAAAGGTCTACTGTTGTGACATTTTCACAGCAAACATTTTGACTTTTAAGAAGCAGGAAAATCACAGGTGAAGCTAATTATGTTAACAATGCATCAGTGGCATTAAAACACCTACACACCTACTAGTCCGCTACTTAGAACATGCTTGATTAGACCTTTTCGACGCCTCCTTGGCTTCGTACAGAGCTCAGTGTGACCGAGCTTCAGGGTGTAAAATCATGAACCAGTCTGAGAGACGAGTTATTGGATTCAGAAAACTGTTTATATGCTTCTGTGACTACAATAGCCGTTCTCCACAAAGAAGGAAGCCACAAAATTTTAGGTCCACCTCCAAACTCTGCAAGGTTGAGTATTTGATAGTCAAAGAACGTATGTAGGGTTGAGTTTTCTTTAAAGTTTTGAACAGTAATATTTTACCTTCATGGTCAGAGTCACTTGAATTGCAAATCCACATTGATGGAGCAAAAAAATGTGTTACTGAATCGATACCAGCACCTGGCAATGGTTGCATGTTTATTAGATGCAGCCAGAGCATGCCACCATTGCGCCATTGATGACATCTGAAGGTGTTTTTTATTCATTACCAAACACTTATCATCATGAAAAGTGTTAAAATATCGGTAATTATTCTATAAGATCAGGATAGGACTGTTTTGAAGGTAGGTTGGGTCACTTTTTACATTTGAGAGCTGTAAAAACATTGTATACACATTTGTGCTAGGTGGACCTTTCCTAATGTGACCCTGAATATACAAAAATGGAAATACATCATTTTTGACATTTTTGTGTAGCTGTTACACATTTTTAAATATGCAAATGTACAAGTTTCATCATATTCTGTAAAATGTTCTCCTGGTTCATTAAACATTGATGGTGAATAGTGAATTTATGAAAGTGAATTGGTGCAGTGACATGTCTATTAGATGCAGCCAGAGCATGCCACGATTGCACCATTGATGACATCTGATGGTGTTTTTTATTCATTACCAAACACTTATCATCATGAAAAGTGCTAAAATATCGGAAATTATTCTGTAAGATCAGGTTAGAAGTGTTTTGAAGGTGGGTTGGGTCATTTTTTACATTTAAGAGCTGTAAAAACACTGTGTACACATTTCTGCTTGGATACAATGTGACCCTGACCGTACAAAAATGGAAATGAAATGCATAATTTTTTTTACATTTTTGTGTAGCATTGATGGTGAATGGTGACTCTATGAATGTGAATTGGTGCAGAGACTAGCTATAAATGTAAAGGGTTAAGTGCACCTGATTCCTCTTGGAACTGACCTCAACCAGGTGGTTGTCAGGACCGTACAGGTCTTTGTCCAGCTCGATCACCAGGCTCTTAAAAAACGATGAGAACTTCTTCTTCTGCTTCCCCGGCTGTGAAACAGAAAGACAAAGGTGTTCGGTTAATGTCCAAAATCAGACACAGAGACATTCACACACATGAAGGACACGTAAGTAAGAACACAAATGGAAACACTTGTCGCCATGTCTTTGGTTATAGCAACATTACTCATCAAAAACCCACAAGAGGCTGACTAAGATTTTAAAAAAAGTGAGACAGTAGACATTCTCAGGGTCCACTTCCTCCAAGCTCGACCAGAAATATTTGTGGTTTGTGAAACCTAAATACTTCCTACCACTGTGAAATGAAGGCCTTGCCCCGAACTGCTGAGAACAGTCCAAGTTTTCTAAAGCAAAACGCCACAAAAACAAATAAAAAAAGATGATTCTGCTGCTTTTCATGCTGCATCTACAGTCTCCCTCCCTCCCTGAACTCTTCTTTCAAAACATCGACGATTAATTTATAGTCTAAAAGCAGCTGATAGTTTTGTGTCCGAAGACGTTTCAGCGCTTCATTACAGAGTCTGACTGCAGGCCAGAATCCACCCAGAGCAGCTCAAAGAGATCAAAGAGCGGCACACTTACATACTAAATGGGAAGATTATGATCTCAGTTATTTTTTTAGAGGACAAGCTGCAATTTAACTCGCACCAAATTCATTCGCCAGAGATGACATAATAATACACTCTGCAGACGATCAATAGAACAGAAATGGGTGTTAAAAGATCAGTTTCCATTTGACTGTTTAACACAGTTTGAAGGCACTGAAACGAGAACGTGCAATGTGTATTTTAGATAAGAGTCAGACACAAATAAGGGTTGGCAAGATGAGCAATTCACACATATGTTTAAAAAATTAGTTTTAAAAGCAGCATCAAGGTTTGTTAAAATGTACTTTTTGTATTTTTGTTGGTTTTATGTCCTTTGAAATGACATTTGCACCATTTTTTTTACCAAAAGTAAGACTGAATGCTCCTGAAAATGTCAAATGGTGTAACCACAAAAGAATGATAAATATTAAATATGTTATCCACCTACAGTGTATTTAAGTGGACTTATACTAATAATGTAAATGTTTCCTGATCTCCATGGTTACCCAGATTAAATGTAATATTTAGAACAATAGTATTCCATTAGCTTTATTTAATATAAAAGTTATAATGTAAGATCATGCCAAACTAGTTGATATGGTGTTTTTAAGCAAGTTTTCATGGTTACACCACTTAGACATTTTTGCCATAATCCTCTAATATATTCTCTTAATATGGATTAGAAGCTGAAATTTGATGCTGGGCCCACAAAAAAAGGATGTGTGCAAGTTATTCATATGTTTATTCTCACATTTTAACCCCTTTAAATTTAGACTAAACCACATGGACACAAAAAAACCATCATTGACCCATAAATAAAAACTCACATCGTCCAGCAACTTCCCCTCTACTCGCAGCTCCCATGATGCAATGCTACCGTCGGAGTCATCGGCGTCAGGTCTGGCAGGGTTGAAGGTGTTTGATATGTAAAGTCTCAGTTTACGCTTTTGCTGCTGACACAAGGGCACAAGAAACACCACAATTTAAAGGGACATTACACCAAAAAAAAGAAAAGAAAAAAGCACTGAGTGGAGCGTCAAGCTGCATGTGCCCCGTCGAATCTGAGCTGATGAGCTGAGCTGAATCCAAAATAACAGCAGATTAAAGAAGGAAATAGACTTTTTCTTATGTTTGAAGATGAGATGAAACAAAAACTAAGCTGCCAGGTGACAAATAAACTCCTTAGTTGTTGCTGTTGTCACTTCTGCTGAGGAAAAAATACAGCAATTTTTCTCCTTCTAAAAAAAAAGAAGAATAAAACTGCATTTTGGACTCACACTCGGAGATCAAGAGGGCACACACAAGCTTCTCCTGAGCCGTGCCTTCATCTTCTTACCTTCATCGGTCTCTTCAGTGCTTCCTGGATGTCCACACGTTTGCGCATGATGGTCTGGTCCAGTTTGCGCTCGAACGCCAGCAGATCCATGTAGGCCTGAGACTCGGGGACCAGCTCACGGATCTGCTCGAGAGGAAACACACAACGATCCGACGTCAGATTTCCTTCACAGATAGCAACCTGATCTGAATATTACTAAAGGGATTAAAACAGATTAGATGTCTGTAGGAGGGGAGGGGGTTGGGGAGGAGGGGTTCACTGTCCTGTTTCAAGGACATTTAGCAACTTTAACGTCTCGATTACTTGAATTAAAGCAGCTTTACAGTTATATAATATCATCTTATTCCAACTCAGGACTCAGGCTGCACAATTCAATCAAATAGTCAGTATTCTACATGACTTCTGCATCATTTTGGACATTTACTCCCAAATTTGAGCCATATTTTTGTATCTTTGTTAGTTAGAAATAAAGTTCTTGGTTTTTTGGGGGCAAAATGTCGACTGATCCACTGATGGATAGTGAGGTTTTAAGGGGTTAAACATGGAAGAATTCCTGCTGCTGTCAATCTAACCAGAGAAACTTAAAAAGAGCAATGCACCGTGCAATCAAATATTCAATTTTCTACATGACTTCTGCATCATTTTGGACATTTTCTCCCAAATTTGAGCCATATTTTGCATCTTTAACTCACAACTTCTGCTAGAACTTAAAGTTTAAAGGTAAAAATAAAGCAAAACATCTGACTAGTTTATAGGGGTTAGACATGGAAGAACTGCTGCTTTCAATCTAACCAGAGAAACTTGATGCACCATTCAATCAAATATTCAATATTCTGCACATCTTCTGCATCATTTCGAGCCATATTTTGTCTTAAACCTGCAACTTCTGCTAGAATTTAAAGTTTAAAAGGTAAAAATAAGCTTTGGGTAGTTTTTTTTAGTGCAAAATATTTGACTGTTTTTTTAGGGGTTCAATCATTCAATCAAATATTCAATATTCTGCATCATTTTGGACATTTTCTCCCAAATAAGAGCCATATGTTGCATCTTAAACTTGCAACTTCTGCTAGAGCTTAAAGTTTAAAGGTAAAAATAAACTTCTGGTGGTTTTATAAAGCAAAACATCTGACTAGTTTGTTAGGGTTAGACATGGAAGAATTTCTACTGCTTCAGTCATTCAATCAAATATTCAATATTTGGCATATCTTCTGCATCATTTTGGACATTTACTCCCAAATTTGAGCCACATTTTGCATCTTAAACTTACAACTTCTGCTAGAACTTAAAGTTTAAAGGTAAAAATAAATTTCTGGTGGTTTTATAAAGCAAAACATCTGACTAGTTTTTAGGGGTTAGACATGGAAGAACTCCTACTGCTTTCAATCTAACTGGAAAAAACAAACATGTATTCTTTTTTGAAACATTAAAAAAACAATCTTGTGGCTATTGTGGAGCGTTCAACAGTATCACACAATCTGCCTCGGGAGATGGAGCCGTCACTGACTTGTAAGATGCTCAAATTTCCATTTTTCGGAGAGCTTTAAAGACTCCTGTCGAGGTCCCGACTGTGACATCTTGACTTTGAGTTCACTTTGCCAATCATCACCTGGAAAATTACAACTGATTGCCTCTTAAAAAAATATATAGATTAACTGTGAATAATTCTACTTATTTTACTCTAACGAAGATGACAGAAAAGCTGCCGCCCAAGTCTGTCATTATTACTTCAGGAT